>NC_091989.1:192942279-193054779 GCF_044704955.1 Pristiophorus japonicus
TTAGATACAGAGTAAAGCTCCCTCTACACTGTCCCATCAAACACTCCCAGGGCAGGTACAGCACGGGGTTAGATACAGAGTAAAGCTCACTCTACACTGTCCCATCAAACACTCCCAGGGCAGGTACAGCACGGGGTTAGATACAGAGTAAAGCTCGGTGTCAAATCTTTGTTTGATAATGCTCCTGTGAAAGGCCTTGGGAAGTTTTACAACGTTGAGGGCGCTGTATAAATTCTAGTTGTTGTTACACGTCTCAGACAGAGCAATGTGCAGCTGCCATTCTGCCCTCAGCACAGGGGATGAGCACCTCCCAGGAAACTGGGGTCTGCTGGATCAAGTGGCAGCACTGAAGTGGGTTCAAGAAAACATCGAGAGCTTCGGAGGTGACCCAGGTTCTGTCACCATATTTGGAGAATCTGCCGGAGGAATGAGTGTCTCGTTACACGTACGTTGTGGGTCTTTATTTCCAATATTCTCCCCTCCTCTGTTTCGAGAACATGTTGGTTAACATTTCTACAGATTGAGGTTGCAAGCTTTACCCGTGGTCCCATTCATCATGGCTGAGCTAAAGACAATGGGCCTCTTGGCTCCAACAGTGGGCACTTAGCCTCATCCTAAAAGGCGAATTTAACGTGACATTTTTCAAATTGTGACAGAAACAGACCCTTCGGCCCACCTGCACCAAGCCAGTGTTTATGTTCCACACCAGCCTCCTCCCACCCTCCTTCCTCTCACCCCATCCCCATATCCTTCGATTCCTTTCTCCCTCATGTGTTTATCCAGCTTCCCCCTTCCCACTCTCCGCTCCTCCAGATTGTGACAAAGTACTTTCTGAAGGTTCACGACTGAGCAGTGTATTCCCCAACATCGCAGCATCATAACAGGAGTCGGCCATTCAGCCCCTCGAGCCCCTTCTGCTATTCAATCAGATTATGGCTGGTCTGTAGCTCAACTCAACTACCTGCCTTTGTTCCCATGTCCCTCGATACCCTTACCCAACAATAAACTATTCATCGCAGTTTTGACATTTTCAATTGGCCCCCAGCATCAAAAGCCTTTTGGGGAAAGAGTTCGAGATTCCCACCACCCTTTGTGTGAAGAAGTGCTTCCTGACATCGCCCTGAACAGCCGAGCTCTCATTTTGAAATTGTAGCCTCTTGTTCCTGATTCCCCCCACCAGAGGCAATTGTTTCTCTCTATCTCTCCTATCGAATCCCTTTATAATTTCAAACAACTCAATCTGCAGTCCAGCTGATACCTACAGCCACCTGTTGCCCATCTACCTGCAAATAGAGTAAGGCTTCCCAGAGTAGGCTCCCCCAGGGGAAGGGGCGGGGGAGAGGGGGGCTTTAGAAAGGGTCTGAGCTGACGGCCGCTCTACTTGTTCTTTGTACAGATTGTTTCTCCCTTGTCCGCTGGTCTGTTCCATAAGGCCATTTCAGAAAGTGGCACGTCGCTGATTAAAACGGCTAAAGATCCGGACCCTAAATCATTTGCTCGGGTAAGTTGCTATTTTTAAAAATCAGAGGAGTTTTGATTATTTGACTTGATTAAACTTGTTCCCACATGATTAAAAAAAAAACACGGAGCCAACCAGGTTGACAATATTAAGATGCAGGAGCTTGAATCCCAAGCCCCTTCCCATTCATTCCCACTGTACACAATCCCAATGGACCCAAACCCCTTCCCATTCACTCCCACTGTACACAATCCCAACAGACCCAAACACTTTCCCAGTCACTCCCACTGTATAGAATCCCAATGGACCCAAACCCCTTCCCATTTACTTTAATCAAATATATTTGCATCTACTTTGCTGGAGATAAGAGACTCTGTTATGCCACCTAAAGTCAAGTATAGAAACATTTTTTAGCATAATGATGTAAGTCTGACAGTCTATCCTGACATTCGTAAAGTCACTCCTCTTAATTCATGTTTACTTTTGGTACTTTGCATCAAGGCCTTTCACACATGTAACAGATCCCTGTAACCCACTGACTGTAGATTACCACGTGTAAAAGAACCTGTAACCCACTGACTGTAGATTACCACGTGTAACAGAGCCTGTAACCCACTGTCTGTAGATTACCACGTGTAACAGATCCCTGTAACCCACTGACTGTAGATTACCACGTGTAAAAGAGCCTGTAACCCACTGACTGTAGATTACCACGTGTAACAGAGCCTGTAACCCACTGACTGTAGATTACCACGTGTAACAGAGCCTGTAACCCACTGACTGTAGATTACCACGTGTAACAGAGCCTGTAACCCACTGACTGTAGATTACCACGTGTAACAGAGCCTGTAACCCACTGACTGTAGATTACCATGTGTAACACAGCCTGTAACCCACTGACTGTAGATTACCACGTGTAACAGAGCCTGTAACTCACTGACTGTAGATTACCACGTGTAACAGAGCCTGTAACCCACTGACTGTAGATTACCACGTGTAACAGAGCCTGTAACCCACTGACTGTAGATTACCATGTGTAACAGAGCCTGCAACCCACTGACTGTAGATTACCAAGTGTAACAGAACCTGTAACCCACTGACTGTAGATTACCACGTGTAACAGAGCCTGTAACCCACTGACTGTAGATTACCACGTGTAACAGAGTCTGTAACCCACTGACTGTAGATTACCACGTGTAACAGAGTCTGTAACCCACTGACTGTAGATTACCACGTGTAACAGAGCTGTAACCCACTGACTGTAGATTACCACGTGTAACAGCCTGTAACCCACTGACTGTAGATTACCACGTGTAACAGAGCCCTGTAACCCACTGACTGTAGATTACCACGTGTAACAGAGCCTGTAACCCACTGACTGTAGATTACCACGTGTAACAGAGCCCTGTAACCCACTGACTGTAGATTACCACGTGTAACAGAGCCTGTAACCCACTGACTGTAGATTACCACGTGTAACAGAGCCTGTAACCCACTGACTGTAGATTACCACGTGTAACAGAGCCTGTAACCCACTGACTGTAGATTACCACGTGTAACAGAGCCTGTAACCCACTGACTGTAGATTACCACGTGTAACAGAGCCTGTAACCCACTGACTGTAGATTACCACGTGTAACAGCCTGTAACCCACTGACTGTAGATTACCACGTGTAACAGAGCCCTGTAACCCACTGACTGTAGATTACCACGTGTAACAGAGCCTGTAACCCACTGACTGTAGATTACCACGTGTAACAGAGCCCTGTAACCCACTGACTGTAGATTACCACGTGTAACAGAGCCTGTAACCCACTGACTGTAGATTACCACGTGTAACAGAGCCTGTAACCCACTGACTGTAGATTACCACGTGTAACAGAGCCTGTAACCCACTGACTGTAGATTACCACGTGTAACAGAGCCTGTAACCCACTGACTGTAGATTACCACGTGTAACAGAGCCTGTAATGGTGTAAAAAGTAAGCTCCCAATCCATGTTCTTTCCGGATGGCCCACGATCGGGGCTTCTGACCAGTATTGGATCCGGTCACTTTACTGTGTGAGGACATTCTAGGCGGACATTTCAGAGTCTGTAAGGTTTCCAAAATGATGATCTGTCAGCCATCCCTACAATCAAATATGTAATTAATCAATGGTTGGTGTGGAATTAGCAGCCGGTGACAGGATGTGAATCGTTGGATAAAAGTATCACTGTGTTGGCTCAGCTCCACCATGGCACCAGCATTATTCCCATTTTGATTCCCGCTGTACATTTCCAACGATGAGCCTTGCCCATCAGTAGTGCACGCTGGGAAACCGCGATGAGCCCTGCGGGATTTCCCAGTACCCATTCCCGCCGGAACAGGCACTTCCAGCAAGTTGGTATATCATAAGAACAGGAGATCAGTCAGCTCCTGTAGCCTGATCCGCCAATCAATTAGGTAATTGCTGATCTGTATCTTAACTTCATCGACCCGTCTCAGTTCTATAAATTTCCAACTGACCCCCGGCCTCCACAGCATTTTGGGGGAGAGAGTTCCAGATTCCCACGGCCCTTTGTGTGAAGAAGTGTTTCCTGACATCATCCCTGAACGGCCTGGCTCTAATTTTAAGGTGACGCCCCCTTGTTCTGGACTCTCCCCACCAGAGGAAATAATTTCTCTCTGTCAACTCCATTAGTCAACTTAGAAACCTCAATTAGATCACCCCTTATCTCCTATATGCGAGAGAATGCAAGTCTATTCTATGCAACTTGCCCTCATTATTCCACCCTTTAAGCCCCGGATTAATTCTGGTAAATCTGCAATGTGCCCCCTTCAAGGCCAATATACCCTTCCTGAGGTGCACTGAACCCAGTTCTCCAGATGGGGTCTGAGCCGAGCTTTACACAACTGGAGCAGCAATTCCAGCACTTTGTATTTATTATATTTTCAGTAAGACATCACAAACAGACAGGCTTTAAGATGGCTGATAACTTCAGGAAACCAATCAGATGACTCCCTCTTTATTGTTGTAAAGAACAATGGCTGCACTGCCACAGTAGTCCACTGCGTGGAGATATATATATTACACTTATCCCTCCTTAATGAAGAAGTAATTATAACAAAATAATAATGTACAACTTGAATGGTTATACATAACAAAAGATATGGGGCTAGAACCTGCATTTATTTTGCCTGCTTAACACCCATTTTACCATTGAAATGACCTATAACGCCCAGATATCTCCCATTTAGCCACAAAATGGAAACTGACGCCCATTTTTAGGAAAATTATCACTGAGCGTTACTTTCCCCATGTGCTTAATGGCGGGAAAAAATATTAACGCCCGCCCATTTTTTGGGGGCGGAATCATCAGAATGGAAGAAATCAGTGCCCATAATATCGCCCAGCGTTACTTTCCGCACTGATTTAACACCGAGATTCAATATTAACGCCCGCCCACTTTTTTTGTCGTGAAGAGCATATTTACCCAAACTAACGCCCAGCAGATTGCCCATTGTCAATTTCACCACCTCGCACAAATATCGGCCACAATATCGCTCGCCCAAAAAACCGCCCACAAAAAGTGGAACTGCTCTGAACGGATGCCAGTGGTGTGGCTGGCATTTTTTAAATCCCACTCTTACGTGAGGAGCTGATATCTGAACAATTTGACTGAAAGAGCGCTGATGTGAGTGACAACACTGACACACTGCTGTGTGTGTGCAGCTCAGACATCAATGGTGCCCTTCATCTTGGTGCCAGTTAAAGCTTACGTTGATTGATCTTAAGTTGTATTTAACCCTTTCACGGTAAGGTATCACCAGTGTGTAATGGTCCAGCTATCTGAGACAATGCGCAACAAGGTTATGTTCAATAACAAAAGTTTAATACCAACATTGGTCTGAAATCATAAGTATCACAGCCAATAACACCCAACCCCCGCCCACACCCCACTTTTTCCACCATTGACATAAACCACATGTTCAACATGTCCAGCAACACAGAATACAAAAGCAAAGCAGGAGCGTGGTCCCCAGCCCCCATACATTACAACCAATTGCATGCACCCAGATGGAGATATAACACAGCCATCACCTGCGGACCTCACTTTCCTTCCCCCCTCCCCTTCTTCTCCCCATTGCTACCCCTTCCCCTCCTCGCTCCACGGCGCCTGGCCGAGGATGTCCTCATAGGGGGTGGATGAAGGCAGATGCAGTTGGTGGACGGGTACTGGAGCGGGGGATGCTGAGGGGGCAACATTCTCTGATGCAGAAGCAGGATCTTGGTCCTTGCTCTCATCTGTCCTTCGCAGGGGTGGTGCGGAACCGAGGGGTGGACTGCCGCGCTCGGGGACCACTGGGAGGCCTGTGGCAGCAGTGTTCCTGGCTATCGCATCCAGGGACCCCGCCATCCGTGGAATGTACTCGGTCATGGTGCCAGAGATGGTGGCCACCTATTGGGATATGCCCCCCGATGAGCTTGTCACCAATGTCTACAGTCCTCCTAGACGACTGTACCATCTCTCCACTGTCATGTGGCGCTCGTGGAACAGACCTGCCGCGTCCACGGGACCTCCGCGGGGTCGGCGCCGTCCTGGGGACAAATGGGATGCCCTGTTGCGAGGTGCTTGGGGCCAGTACCTCCAGAGTGGAGATGGGAATGACCGGAGGACCACTAGATGGCCTTGGGGTGGAATGGCTTCTGGAGCGTGGCGATGCAGGTTCCTCGAAGTCCGCGCTCTCATCCGTGGAGAAGAGACCCAGTGGATTGACGGGCGAGAATCGGAGCTCCTCAGCATCAGATGTAGTAGGATCGTCCATCGACTCCTGCCCCACACCCCAACTTCTGGCCTCTGTGGTCTTGCCTGGGGCTGTGCTGCCTGGCTGAGCTGCAAAACACAAATGAGGTTATTAGAGGAGAAGGGGGTGCTAGGGTGACAAGGTGAGTCCAGTGCTACACACAGCATATGCACGACAAAAGTACCACCGCTCTCAAAATCATCACAGACATCACATTTCATGACCATCAACACATTTGCATTCCAATGATTGTCATTAGGCCAGCATTATTTCTATGACAACAGTAGAAATCCTCTATCATATACGATTGTTCGGATATGAGTGGGTGTGGCATCTATAGACTTTACATTATACAATGGTGTAAGCTTTGCTCACGTGGCATTACTTCAGGGTCCGTGGCTGTCCGGGGGTGCTTCCCCACGAGTGCGAGCACCCACTCCTCCATGTCAGTGATGTCGCTGGGGACTGGTGGCCCCCCACCCATTCGCCTCTGCACGGACCTCTTCGTCGATAGCTTCTCCTGTAAAAGGTGACAGGATGAGATGGCATGAGATCATTGCATGATATCATTGCTAGGTACTGTCACAGACACTGATACAACACATAACCGACAGATGTAATCATGATTATTATGATAATTATCAATCTTTACCTAAAGACGTACACCGTGACTGCAGGCTTTGAGTAAAACATTCCCGGGTAAAAGTGAAAGACCTCACTTTTGATGATAGTCACTCATGACTTATAAATCAAATGATATAAATACATAAGTACATGTAAATCAATGTAATACTTACTCTTGCGGATCCCACAAGGTCGTTCCATCGTTTGGGGCATTGGTTGTCCTCACGCACCTCGTTGGTTGCCGACGAGACCACCTCTGTTATTTCGGTCCATATCTTCTGGTATGCCTTTGGGGTGGGCTTGTGTCAAATCACCCCAGCGTAACTCGACCTCCTGCAGGAGGGAGGCATTTGCCTCGTCCGAGAACCTGCTGGCTCTTTTGCGGCCTCTCTCACCTCACTGTTCTCTCCAGCGTAAGTCTCCACAGCATGCTGTGATGCCTTCTCCTCTCTCTCCATTATAGGCCACATTTGGTCAAATATGTGACTGGTAACATACATTGTTTGCCTACTTGCTGTGAAGCTCTAAAGTCTCCCTCCTTCCTTCCAAAGCAGCCACACCACACCCAGCCACGCCTTCAGTCCCTCTGAGTTCCCTCTCTCTTTGTCTCCTCTTCTGCGCATGTCATGATGACTCTTGCCCTCCAGAATCGTGGGAATCGAGCGTTGCCATGCCATTGCTAAGGATGGCCACACTTTACGGCACAATACCAGTAGCAAAAAAATGTAATGCTACCGCCCATTTTATATCGATCGCGGTAACGCCCATTTTCAAATGTGGAAACTAGGTGCTTTGAGAATGGGCGAGAAGCCGGCGATCTGAAAACCCTTTTTTAACGCCCATGCCGGAATTAACGCCCATTTTTGGGCGATAACCACAAAAATGCAGGTTCTAGCCCATGAACTTATTTTACCATATTTACAAATCAAGCTTAACCACTTAGTTTCTGTTTTGAAGAGGATACCTTTGCTCTCGAACAGAACCTTCTAAACATGGTGTCGAACTTAGACTCATTCGAGGCTGATCCTGAGGAAAGTTTTCCTCCAAGGGATGCCCTTGATTTACAGTTGAACTCTCTACAACTTCAGACCATTTGTCTTCCTGACTCGGACTCGCACTTAAATTCTGACTTTTCTCTTGGACTTGTTTCCAGTACATTTGATGTAGGATTTGCTACTGGTATTTGATTTGTATCAAAACTATCTGATGAGTTAGAAATAATCAAATCATTCCAACTTTGAACTCCTTCCACATCTGTAGGTAAAATATGATCAATGTGAACAAACCTAACCTGTCCATCATCAAACATCTTAACCAAATATGTGCGAGGACCACATATCATCACCACTCTTCCTGGTAACTACTTTAACCATTTATGGTGATGGTTCTTCACGCTCACCTTCTGATTTAATTTTACACTTCTCCCTTTTACTCTACCTCTCATGATTCTCTTTCTGTCTTAATTGATTCCCTTCTACGGACTGTGCCAAGTTTGGTTTTAACAACGAAAGTCTGGTTCGTGGCTGTCGTTTGAGAAACAACGCTGCTGGTGTTCTACCAGTAGTTGTATGAGGAGTATTACGATACGTAATTTGAAAATTAGCCAATTTGTGGTCAAATGACAACTGTCATTTCTTTGGATTTGGATCCAACATCTGTTTGAGGGCACGTTTTACAATTTGTACTATGCGCTCTGCTGAACCATTTGAAGCAGGGTGGTATGGTGGAACCTTGGTATGTTTCACACTATTTTTGCTCGTGAACTGTGCAAATTCTTCTGAACAAAATTGTGGTCCATTATCAGAAACAATTTCTTCTGGGAGGCCAAATGAAGAAAATAATCTTTGCAAAATGTCTAATGTTTTACTTGTTATTTTCCGCATTGGAACCACCTCGACCCACTTCAAATGGTTATCAATCACAATGAACAGTTGTTGTCCTTCTAGCTCAGAAAAATCAATATGTAGCCTTTGCCACACCCTGGGAGGCCATTTCCATGGCTGTAATGGTACTGGTGGTGGTCGCTTGCTTACCGATTGACATGTCATACACAGACTAACAATGTACTCTATATCTTTTATCAGACCTGGCCACCATAAGTAACTGCGTGCAAAACTCTTGGTCAAGCACATTCCCAGGTCATGGCGATCTCCTAATAATTTGGACCTGAATTTATTTGGTATAACCACTCTTGCACCCCCCATGATGCAATCTTTATCGACTGATATTTCATTCCTACGAATGAAGAATGGATGAATATCTTTGTCTGTTACCTGGTTTGGCCATCCATTTGCAATGTAATCATATACCTTTGACATATCTGTGTCGTATTTGGTTGCTCCACCAATCTCTTCAGCTGTAACTGGCAGTTAATCATTGTTTGAAAAATAGAACACTTCGGCCTTATCGGCTGTAACTTGTAATGCGGAAGGCAATCTAGACATAGCATCAGCAATACTGTGATCAGCTGACCGTCTGTATTCAATATTATATGTATATGCTGACAAAATCAAAGCCCATCTCTGCATTCGGGCTGCAGCTAATGTTGGAACTGAGGTCTTTGGATGGAGGATTGCTGTCAGGGGCTTATGGTTCGTAACGATGGTAAACTTATGATCATACAAGTATTTGTGGAACTTCTTGACCCCAAAAATGAATGCCAAAGCTTCCCTTTCGATTTGCGCATAATTACGCTCACTGGCACTGAGAGTGCGTGAAGCAAAAGCAATTGGTCGCTCCTCCCCACTACATAGTACATGAGAGATCACTGCCCCAACTCCATACGGAGAGGCATCACATGCTAGCTTGATCTCCTTAGATACGTCATAGTGAACTAACATGGTGCTCTTTACCAATTGGCTTTTACACTCCTTGAATGGACCTGATTTTTCAATAGTTCATTCAGTGTATGTAACACTGTAGCCAAATTTGGTAGGAACTTCCCATAATAGTTCAGAAGACCCAAAAATGATCAAAGTTCAGTGACATTCTTGGGAGTGCGTGCATTTCTGATTACATCCAGCTTTCCTTTGCTTTGAAGTAAACTATCTTTGTCTATTCTGTGCCCTAAGTACTCCACTGAGATTTTAAATAACTCACACTTGTGAGCAGTCACTCATACTCTGTGCTTCTCTAGCCATTTGAGGACTTCATTCAATATGTTGTTATGAATTTGCCTCTTTGGTACTGAAATTAGCATGTCATCCAAATAACATACTATCCCTTCAATACCTTGCAAAATCTGGTTCATCGCCCCTTGAAATATGGCGGGGGTGGAAGATACTCCAAATGGTAGCCTATTAAATTGATATAGGCCTAGATGAGTATTTATAGTCAAGCATGACTTGGAATCCTCATCTATTCAAATTGTAAATACGCATTTGTAAGATCCAACTTTGAGAAAATCTGACCACCTGTCAGTGTTGTGAACAAATCTTCTACATTTGGCAATGTATTAGGGAGATTACCCTCTAGAACCTGGTTTACGGTTACTTTATAATCACCACACAATCTTGCCTTATCATCAGACTTAGGTACAACAACAATGGGTGTAGCCCAATTACATAGATCTATCTTAGAGATAATGTTCACAATCTCTAATCTTTTGAGTTCTTGCTCAACTTTCTCCTTGAGTGCATATGGGACGTGGCTTGCAATAAACTGGTCTAGCGTCCTTCTGTGCCCTGACACTCGCCTTGAAGCCTTGGATCGGACTGCCCGTTTTGCAGAACATCTTTGGATACTTCTTGATGACATCATCCTTTGATGCAAATCTCGTTTCAACACAAAAAATCTCACTCCAATCCAGCTTCAGTGATCCCAACCAATTTCTTCCGAGTAAGGCAGGCTTGTCTCCTGCCACTACTAAGCGATCTTTGTATTTCACTGGTACGGTAATACGACCTACCACAGGAATGTTCTCTCACGAGTAGCCTCGCAGCTCTAGGATTTCTCAAATGGGAAATCAGGCAATTTGTCGAGGTATAGCGACACCGGTACGACACTCACTGATGCACCAGTGTCGATTTCCGTGGGTATCTTGGTTCCTGCAACATCTACGTGGATGATCATACTTTTCGAATCGCTGTTAATTAACCTCGTGCTCCTGATGATGTGTAACTCTAAAACCTCCTCGTCCTGTTGTTTTTCTTCCATGCTATGTAGTCTCTGGGGATTTCTACTTATAGCTTTGAAAGTTGGTTTACTCTTCAATCGGCATGCCTTCGCAAGATGCCCAGTTTTCCTACAGAAGGAACACTCTGCCTTCACATATGGACAACTTTGAGCAATGTGTTGTCCCAGGCACCGATAGCACGACTTCAATGCTCTGTTACCTTGACCAGTTGCTGAGACCTTGGGGCCCAACTGCCTTTTACTTTTAACCTGCAGGCAATTTACCTCGATTGCCTGACGACTGGAAATGGTACAAAATTCTCGGGAATATTGGTCGGCCATGACCATTGACATAGCTGTCTGACACGCTAAATCAAAAGTCAAGTAACTTTCTTCTGATCACATCATTTTTCATCCCACAAACAAAGCGGTCACGTAATGCTCGGTCCTGAAAGTTTCCGAAATTACAGTGAATGGATAGCTTTTTTTAATGCTACAATGTACTCACTGATACTTTCTTGGGTTAACTGATCTCGTATTCAGAAACGATAACTTTCAGCAATTTTCAGGGGCTCAGGACTGCAGTGCTGTTCTAACTTAGTTAGAATCTGCTTAAGTGATTTGTCCTTGGCTTGATAGGCACAAGCACATTTTTCAGGGTTTCATACACCTCGGGCCCTACTTCAGTTAAGAAAATAGCCCGTTTCTTTCTAACACCACCTGGTTATGGTTTTCATCATCGAGGACTTCGATGATACTATTTGCAGTGAAAAACATTTCTAGCCACTCCACAAACGCTCCGAAACCTTCACGCTCACATTGAAACTCCCTCAAGCGCCCTATTATTCCCATATGCACGGCCATCTGGACTCTGGCGGTCCAGTTAAGTGTGCTTGTAATTTACCTTGGATTTTTAGCTGTTAATCAAAACAGAAATTCTCAAAGTCTCTCTGTCAGATCACTGAATCCTCCAACAAAAATTTCAGCTAGGTTATCTGATTATCCGATCCTTGTTGCCAATGTTATGTTTTCAGTACGACCTCACAAACACACAGGCTTTAAGATGGCTGATAACTTCAGGAAGCCCATTAGTTGACTCCCTCTTTATTGTTGTAAACAGCAATGGATGCAATGCCATAGTAGTCCACTCGGTAGAGCTATAAATTACAGTATTCCAGCCCCCTGGAGATGAAGGCCAACATTCCATGAGCGTTGGACTCTGGAATGTGAGAATTGGGGATCCCCGCTCCTGGTTTCAGAAGCCCTTATCTAACAGTACCACCTGGTTGGTGTCAGTTGATCCGGATCGGTTGCAAAGCGGAGTTGATTGTGGTGAAATGGCCCATTGATTAAATTGAGTAACTGATGATCTCGCTGGAAACTCTGCAGATTATTGCCAATATGACGGGCTGTGACAGTGATCATTCCTGGGAGATTGTCGATTGCCTCAGGAAGCGGTCTGAAGAGGAGATATTGAACCTCACCAGCAGCACAGTACGGTGAAACTCGTTATTTTATTTCTTTCAGTTGTGAATATTTTCATTTGTGTGTCAAATGTAACAACACCGTCCCCCACACCATCCCACACACTTAGTCTCAACCTTCACCCTGTTAAAACCAAGGCACATTGCAATGTCCTATTCTAATCTCATCTTGATATTGTGCGAGTGTGTAAAACGGGTAGTACTGAGTCGGCAGCCCATTTACACTGTCGAATAAAGTCAATATCTACCAATTCAGTCCCACTGCTTTTGAACGGAACTTGGGTGCTGCTGGCAAGGCCGGCATTTATTGCCAATCCTACTCGCCTCATACAGCTGAGTGGCTCACTCGATCATTTCAGAAGACAGTTAAGAGTCAACCATATTGCTGTGCGTCTGGAGTCACCTATAGGCCAGACCGGGTAAGGACGGCAGATTTCCTTCCCTAAAGGACATTAGTGAACCAGATGGGTTTTTATATCAATCCAGTAGTTCCACAGTCACCATTACTGATACTAGCTTTTTATTCCAGATTTATTTAATTAACTGAATTTAAATTCCCCAGCTACCTCGGTGGGATTTGAACTCGTGTCTCTGGATCATTAGTCCAGGCCTCTGGAATTCTGGTCCCGTAACTTAACCGCTGTGCTACCGTAACTCTGGAACTCCTCGTCTCTCTCCTCACTGCCTCCTCCAGACTGTTAATAACTCACCACAACCTTTCTTCATTTCTCTGCTACTCTTTACAGCCTTGGCGGTGTCGTGCACCTTGAGCCTCTGAGCTTCTCTGGGGATGTTCAGTCACTAAATATCCTCCTTGCTCAGTTATTGGGGGTCAGTGGCGAGAGCAGCTCCAGATCTGTGACAGATGGACAGTTCGCACAGCCACCAAGGGGGTGGGTGTTGGGGGTAGAAACATAGAAACATAGAAAATAGGTGCAGGAGTAGGCCATTCGGCCCTTCGAGCCTGCACCGCCATTCGATAAGATCATGACTGATCATTCACCTCAGTACACCTTTCCTGCTTTCTCTCTATACCCCTTGATCTCTTTAGCCGTAAGGGCCATATCTAACTCCCTCTTGAATATATCCAATGAACTGGCATCAACAACTCTCTGCAGCAGGGAATTCCACAGGTTAACAACTCTCTGAGTGAAGAAGTTTCTCCTCATCTCAGTCCTAAATGGCCTACCCCTTATCCTAAGACTGTGTCCCCAGGTTCTGCATTTCCCCAACATCGGGAACAATCTACCCGCATCTAACCTGTCCCGTCCCGTCAGAATCTTGTATGTTTCTATGAAATCCCATCTCATCCTTCTAAACTGCATTGTATAATGGCCCAGTTGATCCAGTCTCTCCTCATAAGTCAGTCCATCCATCCCGGGAATCAGTCTGGTGAACCTTTGTTGCACTCCCTCAATAGCAAGAACGTCCTTCCTCAGATTAGGAGACCAAAATTGAACACAATATCCCAGGTGAGACCTCACCAAGGCCCTGTACAACTGCAGTAAGACTTCCCTGCTCCTATACTCAAATCCCCTAGCTATGAAACATAGAAACAGAGAAAATAGGTGCAGGAGTAGGCCATTCAGCCCTTCTAGCCTGCACCGCCATTCAATGAGTTCATGGCTGAACATGCAACTTCAGTACCCCATTCCTGCTTTCTCACCATACCCCTTGATTCCCCTAGTAGTAAGGACTTCATCTAACTCCTTTTTGAATATATTTAGTGAATTGGCCTCAACAACTTTCTGTGGTAGAGAATTCCACAGGTTCACCACTCTCTGGGTGAAGAAATTCCTCCTCATCTCGGTCCTAAATGGCTTACCCCTTATCCTTAGACTGTGTCCCCTGGTTCTGGACTTCCCCAACATTGGGAACATTCTTCCTGTATCTAACCTGTCTAACCCCGTCAGAATTTTAAACGTTTCTATGAGGTCCCCTCTCATTCATCTGAACTCCAGTGAATACAAGCCCAGTTGATCCAGTCTTTCTTGATAGGTCAGTCCCGCCATCCCGGGAATCAGTCTGGTGAACCTTCGCTGCACTCCCTCAATAGCAAGAATGTCCTTCCTCAGGTTAGGAGACCAAAACTGTACACAATACTCCAGGTGTGGCCTCATTAAGGCCCTGTACAACTGTAGCAACACCTCCCTGCCCCTGTACTCAAATCCCCTCGCTATGAAGGTCAACATACCATTTGCCTTCTTCACCGCCTGCTGTACCTGCATGCCAACTTTCAATGACTAATGAACCATGACACCCAGGTCTCGTTGCACCTCCCCTTTTCCTAATCTGCCACCATTCAGATAATATTCTGTCTTCGCGTTTTTGCCCCCAAAGTGGATAACCTCACATTTATCCACATTATACTGCATCTGCCATGTATTTGCCCACTCACCTAACCTGTCCAAGTCACCCTGCAGCCTCTTAGCGTCCCCCTCACAGCTCACACCGCCACCCAGTTTAGTGTCATCTGCAAACTTGGAGATATTGCACTCAATTCCTTCATCTAAATCATTGATGTATATTGTAAAGAGCTGGGGTCCCAGCACTGAGCCCTGCGGCACTCCACTAGTCACTGCCTGCCATTCTGAAAAGGACCCGTTTATCCCAACTCTCTGCTTCCTGTCTGCCAACCAGTTCTCTATCCACGTCAGCACACTACCCCCAGTACCATGTGCTTTAATTTTGCACACCAATCTCTTGTGTGGGACCTTGTCAAAAGCCTTTTGAAAGTCCAAATACACCACATCCACTGGTTCTCCCTTGTCCACTCTGCTAGTTACATCCTAAAAAAATTCCAGAGATTTGTCAAGTATGATTTTCCCTTTCATAAATCTATGCTGACTCGGTCCAATCCTGTCACTGCTTTCCAAATGCTGCTATTTCATCCTTAATAATTGATTCCAACATTTTCCCCACCACTGATGTCAGGCTAACCGGTCTATAATTACCCACTTTCTCTCTCCCTCCCTTTTTTAAAAAGTGGTGTTACATTAGCTACCCTCCAGTCCATAGGAACTGATCCAGAGTCGATAGACTGTTGGAAAATGATCACCAATGCCTCCACTATTTCTAGGGCCACTTCCTTAAGTACTCTGGGATGCAGACTATCAGGCCCTGGGGATTTATCGGCCTTCAATCCCATCAATTTCCCCAACACAATTTCCTGCCTAATAAGGATATCCTTCAGTTCCTTCTTCTCACTAGACCCTCGGTCCCCTAGTACTTTCGGAAGGTTATTTGTGTCTTTCTTCGTGAAGACAGAACCAAAGTATTTGTTCAATTGGTCTGCCATTTCTTTGTTCCCCATTATAAATTCACCTGATTCTGACTGCAGGGGACCTACGTTTGTCTTCACTAATCTTTTTCTCTTCACATATCTATAGAAGCTTTTGCCGTCAGTTTTTATGTTCCCAGCAAGCTTCTTCTCGAACTCTATTTTCCCCCTCTTAATTAAACCCTGTGTCCTCCTCTGCTGAATTCTAAATTTCTCCCAGTCCTCAGGTTTGCTGCTTTTTCTGGCCAATTTATATGCCTCTAACTTGGATTTAACACTATCCTTAATTTCCCTTGTTAGCCACGGTTGAGCCACCTTTCCCGTTTTATTTTTACTCCAGATAGGGATGTACAATTGCTGAAGTTCATCCATGTGATCTTTAAATGTCTGCCATTGTCTATCCACTGTCAACCCTTTAAGTATCATTTGCCAGTCTATTCTAGCCAATTCACGCCTCAAACCATCAAAGTTACCTTTCCTTAAGTTCAGGACCCTAGAGTCTGAATTAAGTGTGTCACTCTCCATCCTAATAAAGTATTCTACCATATTATGGTCTCTCTTCCCCAAGGGGCCTCACACAACAAGATTGCTAATTAGTCCTTTCTCATTACACATCACCCACTCTAGGTTGGCCAGCCTTCTAGTTGGTTCCTCGACATATTGGTCTAGAAAACCATCCCTAATACACCCCAGGAAATCCTCCTCCACCGTATTGCTACCAGTTTGGTTAGCCCAATCTATATGAAGATTAAAGTCGCCCATGATAACTGCTGTACCTTTATTGCACACATCCCTAATTTCTTGTTTGATGCTATCCCCAACCTCACTACTACTGTTTGGAGGTCTGTACACAACTCCCACCAGCGTTTTCTGCCCTTTGGTGTTCCACAGCTCCACCCATACCGATTCCACATCATCCAAGCTAATGTCCTTCCTTACTATTGCATTAATTTCCTCTTTAACCAGCAAAGCCACCCCGCCTCCTTTTCCTTTCTGTCTATCCTTTCTAAATGATGAATACCCCTGGATGTTGAGTTCCCAGCCTTGGTCACCCTGGAGCCATGTCTCCGTGATGCCAATTACATCAGACCCATTAACTGCTATCTGCGCAGTTAATTCGTCCACCTTATTCCGAATACTCCTCGCATTGAGGCACAGAGCCTTCAGGCTTGTTTTTCTAACACACTTTGTCCCTTTAGAATTTTGCTGAAATGTGGCCCTTTTTGCTTTTTGCCTTAGGTTTCTCTGCCCTCCACTTTTACTTTTCTTCTTTCTATCTTTTGCTTCTGCCCCCATTCTACTTCCCTCTGTCTCCCTGCATAGGTTCCCATCCCCCTGCCATGTTAGTTTAACTCCTCCCCAACAGCACTAGCAAACACTCCCCCTAGGACATTGGTTCCGGTCCTGCCCAGGTGCAGACCGTCCGGTTTGTACTGGTCCCACCTCCCCCAGAACCGGTTCCAATGTCCCAGGAATTTGAATCCCTCCCTGCTGTACCACTCCTCAAGCCACGTATTCATCTGCGCTATCCTGCGATTCCTACTCTGACTAGCATGTGGCACTGGTAGCAATCCTGAGATTACTACTTTTGAGGTTGGAGGGGGGGCATGGCGGGTGAGGTGGGGGGTGTGGGAAGGGGTGAGTGGGGGGTATGGGAGGGTGGGTGTGGGATGGGTGGGTGGCGGGGGTGGGGTCCATCGTGTGTTTTCACAGCTTTACAGCCGGTGCATCAGCAGCGATGTGTCCTGTTAAACTTTTTTCTGTTTTTTCTTTTCCCATGAGGTGTTCCACAGTCTACTGGTGGTGGATGGGTTCTTCTTGCCCCGAGATCCTGAACAACTGATTGAGGCAGGAGAGGTAAACTCGGTCCCGTATTTGTTGGGAGTCAACAATCATGAATGTGGCTGGATGTTGGCGAAGGTGAGATTAATTTAACCCTTTTTTTGCCAACAGTGCTGAATGACCACCAGTTTGTGGAAAGCTAATTGCCGAACTCTAGTGTGTGTGTGGAGCTGAAGGGGGAAGCTCCCACTTCTCCTGATTGGTGTTGATTCCTTGCTCATGTCGAGCATCAGTAGCCCCTCTCGAACCTCACCCAAGTGCCCACGCCTGTGTTCCCCCCATCATCATCGGCAGTCCCTCGGAATCGAGGAAGACTTGCTTCCACTCTTAAAATGAGTCCTTAGGTGGCTGAACAGTCCAATACGAGAGCCACAGACCCTGTCACAGGTGGGACAGACAGCGGTTGAGGGAAGGGGAGGGTGGGACTGGTTTGCCGCACGCTCCTTCCGCTGCCTGCGCTTGGTTTCTGCATGCTCTCGGCGACGAGACTCGAGGTGCTCAGCGCCCTCCCGGATGCACTTCCTCCACTTAGGGCGGTCTTTGGCCAGGGACTCCCAGGTGTCAGTGGGGATGTTGCACTTTATCAGGGAGGCTTTGAGGGTGTCCTTGTAACGTTTCCTCTGCCCACCTTTGGCTCGTTTGCTGTGAAGGGAGTCTCGTGTCAGGCATGCGGACAATGTGGTCTGCCCAGTGGAGCTGGTCAAGTGTGGTCAGTGCTTCAATGCTGGGGATGTTGGCCTGGTTGAGAACCTCGCCCAAATGCCCATTTTTCACGTGGCCCACGCCTGTGTTCCCCCCCCCCACGCCTGTGTTCCCCCCCACGCCTGTGTTCCCTCCCCCCGCCTGTGTTGGAAAGATATTCACCTGTGGAGAGGCCAAGGTGGGCAGGTGGGTATGGTGCTGGGCTCCTTATCCATTGGGCAGACGAGGCTCGGGCACAGGTCATGGTCTCACCGGTGAAGCAGTAATGTCCCATCCTGTTGGCTAGGGCCTGCCAATTTGATGCTTTATTTTTCCACACAAAGGGCAGTGGAAATCTTTAACACTCACTCTCAGAAAGCTGGGTATCATTTTACATTTTCAACACTGAGTTAAGTAAAATAATGTTGGCCAAGTGTATCAAGGGATATAGAGCAAAGGTGATTAAATGGAGTTTTGGTACAGACCAGCCATTATCTAAAATGGTGGAACAGACTCAAGGGGCTGAATGCCCTCCTGTTGCTATGAGCGGAGCTGAGACTCGTTTTCATTCACTGAACTCATCTGTGTGAACAATGTGAGGGGGTCAAGGGACGATTTTGATCCCCGTTGCTAATCCTCTGTTGCCAAGATCAATTAATGTGTCCAAACTTCTGCCCTTGCCGAAAGCAGGAAAGATGAGGGGGAGAAGCCTTTGCACCTCCCGTTAGTGCTGCATGGGGGGGGTGGTTGGGGGGGGCCGATAGCGGGCGCTAACGACTTAGCGACCGAGCGCGGCAAGAGAAACGACTCCCGCTAATTTCACCTGGAGGTTTGTAGTGGCGGTAATCCTGAGTGACCCGATCGGCTGCACCCGGTGATGGTGACATTATCATCCTGCGCATTGATCGCCCTGGACCCCAATTTTGGTTCCACCCCCTGCAGCGTCACCGGGCGAAAACACCGACCGCGGCAAGCACGCGGAGCGCCGTTTAAAGGGGATGATGGCTGCTGTTTCAAGGGGATAATGGCTGCCTTTTAAATGGGATGGCTGCTGTTTATCGGGGATGATGACTGTGGGGGAGAAACGTCTTTCGTGAAGCCTAACGTTCATTCTGCGAGAGTGCTTGGGGCTGATTGTGATGGTTCGCGGAGCCTAGAGCGATGGCCCTTCCCTTTCAGAGAGGGGAGGAACCTCCTTTCCCACCGCTGCCGCCCCTCCTGCAGGCTTTAGCGCTCCAAGGGAAGCGGTAATGCTTGATTTAGCGCTGCACTTCCTTCCTGGCATCGCTAATGGCCAACTCCGCGGAAGCTGAGAATCATTAGCGCCTGGTTGAGTTCTGCCCCTGGAGTCGAGCCTGAGATCGCCTGGTGTGCTACACCGGGCATTACCTTCAGCCACCAGTCGCAGGAACAACTGATTCTAAACTTTGGTCTTGTGTTTTTTGGAATGCCATTTCCCTCGCGCTGCTGGGGAACACAGGCCCATTCAACCCTATCCTCTCCCTCCCATCCACCGTTCCGAGAGCGGCCCTCTGACAGTGCAGTGTTCCCTCATCGCCGCACTGCAGCGTCAGCCTGCATGATATGCTCAAGTCTCTACAGCGGAGCTTGAACCCACGACCTTCTGCCTCGGAGACAGGTCTGTTACCCACGGCCGAGACCTGTAAGCGAGGCTGACTGCCTGTAATGTGGTTGGATCTCGTGAGAAACGTCCCAGACGTTTGGCACCCGTTGCTCAAGGCCGCGGTGTAGGGCAACTGGGCGGTACGGCTCTCGAATAGCACCACTCGGCCTCCCTGCTTCTGAATGACTTTGGTCTCTGAAGTTTGGTGGTGCCATCTTACCGATGCCGTTTCTCACACCTATCACAACCCAAAAAAGCAGTGATACCTTCAATGCGGCAGCAGCCCTTTACAGCCTGCTGGGGCTAGAAGCTCCACCCTCGGTGCATTACAAGCACATAGAAACATAGAAACATAGAAACATAGACAATAGGTGCAGGAGTAGGCCATTCGGCCCTTCGAGCCTGCACCACCATTCAGTACGATCATGGCTGATCATGCAACTTCAGTACCCCATTCCTGCTTTCTCTCCATACCCCTTGATCCCTTTAGACGTAAGGGCCACATCTCACTCCCTTTTGAATATATCTTAACGAACTGGCCCCAACAACTTTCTGTGGTAGAGAATTCCACAGGTTCACAATTCTCTGAGTGAAGAAGTTTCTCCTCATCTCGGTCCTAAATGGCTTACCCCTTATCCTTAGACTGTGACCCCTGATTCTGGACTTCCCCAACATCGGGAACATTCTTCCTGCATCTAACCTGTCCAGTCCCGTCAGAATTTTATATGTGTCAATGAGATCCCCTCTCATTCTTCTAAATTCCATTTGAATACAAGCCTAGTCGATCCAATCTTTCTTCATCTGTCAGTCCTGCCATCCCGGGAATCAGTCACATGATGCACCGGGGAGCCCTGTTAAAGGAAGGCTGCAAATAATGGCACCCCATTCCGGCCAGAATGCAGGTGATGATTGGGTAATTCCCCCGCCAATCACGCCTGGAGACCGCACTGCTGTCAGTGACTGGGATTGATGTTATACACACACACTGCGTATTCTGTAACTCCTCTCCACTAGCTGGAACAATAATGGCCCTGAAATCCCGACCCTCGGCTCCCCGCGGGCACTCACCAGAAAATGGCTAAAAAAGATGCGCACCGACCTTTTGCTGCTGCACGCACCAGCAATCCCACCCTTGAGGCCTCCTCACCCTGCGCGTCGGAGCGCATGTAGAGCTGGAGCTGGAGTCACATGGCACTGGGCAACCAATCCAGGTAAAGTATTTTCTCATTCATAATAATGGGAACTCTATAAATAGGAATTCCCATTATGATGATATAGAAACACCTCCCCCCAACACCAAAACACCAATAAAAAATTGACCAAAACCATCACATATTTAACAATAATTTAAATTAAAGTTAATAAATGTCTTAGAAAAAATATTATTTTTCTGAATTTTTTAAAAAGTTTTTAAATTATGGATTAAAATAAACTTAGCTCAGTGGGTGGGGTTTTTAACATTAAAATGCGTTTTTAAAATTTAATTTTTATGTTTTTGTATGTTTTAAAACTCTTACGCTGGTAAAAGTAGGCTATGCTCCTGTTTTTACCAGGCGTGAGAGTTTTCAGGACCTTTGCTGAGCAAGAGATGAGCAAATACCGCAATCTTGCCCATGCGAATAGGGAGACAGACGATCTGTCAGGCTAAAACTTGATGCATCGGAAAAGCCGGTTTTCAGTACATGGATTTGCAATGCCTTCCGGTGTCCGTACACACTCCATACAGACCTGGCAGGCTGGGATTTCAGCACCAATACTGCTTTTATCGGGAGACTTTGCTGTAATTTCGGTCTCGAGTTCTGTTCGCTGAAGTTCGTCCCCTGATAAAGTACAACATCCCCACCGACACCTGGGAGTCCCTGGCCAAAGACCGTTCTAAGTGGAGGAAGAGCATCCGGGAGGGCGCTGAGCACCTCGAGTCTCGTCGCCAAGAGCATTTTTTTTAGTTCAAAATATACTTTATTCATATAAAAATTTGTACAGTACATTCAAAAGCAGTTCAGTACGTTTAGCTGCGGTCAGCAATCCCATACACTACATTCGGGTGCTGACGGCAGTTCCGTTCAATACATTTCCTTGCTTTTCAGTTCAAGTACAATTCGGTACAATACGGGATACATTGTAGTACATTCAACAAATTACATTACGTGTGTCGCTATACAGTACACGGAATGGGTGACGGTACATTTACACTTTTCCTTTCCAACGTGCATCACGAAACAGACCTTGCATTGTACATGGCACTACATAGGTGTTTACAGATCATGGTGCTCCATGTACACAAAAAAGAAGTTACAAGTACGGCCCGAGGGGGGTTTTGTACTGATTCCTGCCCCCTGGGTTTACCGTGGCAGAAGGGCTTTAAACTCTGGCCCTTCCCCACCGTGCCTTTGCGGCGACTGCACCAATTTTAAGTGCGTCCCTCAGCACGTAATCCTGGATCTTGGATTGCGCCAGTCTGCAACACGCAGACGTGGACATCTCCTTGCTCTGGAAGACCAGCAAGTTTCGGCAAGACCAAAGAGCGTCTTTGACCGAGTTGATGGCCCTCCAGCAGCAGATGATGTCTGTCTCGGTGTGTGTCCCTGGGAACAGCCCGTAGAGCAGAGTCCTGTGTTACGGAGCTGCTCGGGATGAACCTCGACAGCAACCACTGCATCTCTTTCCAGACCTGACTTGCAAAGGCGCAATCCTGAAGGAGGTGGGTGACAGTCTCGTCCGCCCCGCAGCCGACTCGGGGGCACCGTGCCGTGCTGCTGAGACGTCGGCTGTGCATGAACGCTCTGACAGGTAAGGCCCTCCTCACCGCCAACCAAGCTACGTCTTGGTGCTTGTGTGACAGCTCTGGCGATGAGACGTTCTGCCAAACAAGTTCGACAGTCCGCTCAGGGAACCACCCGACAGGGTCCACCCGCTCCTGCTTTCGTAGGGCGTCCAGGACCTTACGTGCTGACCACTGTTTTATGGCCTTGTGGTCAAAGGGGTTTTTTGTGAAAAACTTTTCCACGAAGGACAGGTGGACAGGCATGGTCCAGCTGGTGGGGGCGTTTCACGGCAGCGTGGCCAGACCCATCCTTCGCAACACCGGGGACAGGTAGAACCTCAGCACGTAGTGACACTTGGTGTTTGTGTACCGGGGGTCTGTGCACAGCTTGATGCAGCCGCACACAAAGGTGGCCATCAGGATGAGGGCCATGTTCAGAACATCCTTTCCTCCCCTGTCCAGAGATTTGTACATTGTGTCTCTGCGGACACGGTCCATTTTGGACCTCCAGACAAAGTGGAAGACGGCTCGGGTGACTGCCGCGGCACAGGAGCGAGAGATGGGCCAGACCTGTGCCACGTGCAGCAACCCCGAGAGCACCTCACTCCTGATGACCAGGTTCTTTCCTGCCATGGAGAGGAAGCGCAGCTTCCACCATCCCAGTTTTTGTTTTACTTTGGCGACACGCTCTTCCCAGTTTTTGGCGCACGCCCCGTCCGCTCCGAACCATATTCCCAACACCTTCAGGTAATCTGGTTTAACGGTGAAGGGGATAAAGGATCGGTCGGCCCAGTGACCAAAGAGCATGACCTCGCTTTTGCTGCGATTGACCTTTGCTCCCGAGGCCAGTTCAAACTGGTCGCAGATTGTGAGCAATCCGCGGACCGACTGCGGATCCGAGCAAAAGATGGCCACGTCGTCCATGTACAGGGAGGTCTTGACCTGAGCACCTCCGCTGCCTGGGATCATCACCCCTCTAATGCCCGCATCCTTCCTGATGGACCCGGCAAAGGGCTCGATACAACACACAAACAAGACAGAGGAGAGAGGACAGCCTTGCCTGACTCCAGATCTGATCGGAAAGCTTTCAGTTTCCCACCCGTTGATTAGAACTGCACGACTGATGTCTGTGTAGAGCAATTGGACCCAATTGTGGATACCCTCCCCAAACCCCATTTTGGAGAGCACGTCCATCAGGTACGTGTGCAATATCCTGTCAAAGGCTTTCTCCTGGTCTAAGCTGATTAAGCAGGTGTCCACCCTCCCCCCTGTCCCGCACGTAGGCGATCGTATCCCTGAGTAGCGGCAGACTATCCGAGATCTTCCTGCCGGGGACAGCGCAGGTCTGGTCCGGGTGAATCACCAGCTCAAGAGCAGACTTGACCCTGTTGGCGATGACCTTTGACAGGATCTTGTAGTCCACATTGAGCAGCGAAATGGGCCGCCAGTTTTTGATTTCCTCCCTCTCCACCTTCTGCTTGTAGATGAGGGTGATGATGCCTTTCCTCATTGATTCTGGCATACTGCCGGCCGGAAACATACCCCCGTACACCAAGAGCATGCAGAAATCAAGCGCAGGCAGTGGAAGGAGTGTGCAGCAAACCAGTCCCACCCACCCTTTCCCCCAACCACTGTCCACCCCACCTGTGACTGAGACTGTAATTCCCGTATTGGACTGTTCAGCCACCTGAGAACTCACTTTTAGAGTGGAAGCAAGTCTTCCTCGATTTTGAGCGACTGCCTATGATGATGGAGATTCTGTTTGCTGTGAGTCCTGCCGTAAGTCCCGCCCCACCACTTGCTCATTGGCTGACACGGAGAATCTCATTGGCTGACACATTGCATCTCATTGGCTGACACATTGCATCTCATTGGCTGACACATTGCATCTCATTGGCTGACGCGGTGCATCTCATTGGCTGACCCCGGTGCAGCTCATTGGCTGACTCAGTGGTGCCGTTACACACTCTGTTAAAAGAGTCGGGCCAGAGGCTGAGGCTGCCACCTTGGCCCCCAGGGTCAGCCAGTGCCCCAGTCACGGTGGTCTCTGCCCTGCTGTTGAAGTTTGAGGCCGACTGAATTCAAGCAAACTGGCAATGCACACACTAACCTTTGACCTTCACCGTTGTGATCTTTCAACAGATGTTGAACCCGCCTGGCTGGGAGGAAGGAATGGACCGCGAAACCTCAATGTCTGCCTTCAAAATCATAAAATTGGTGAGGTCCTCCCCAACCTCACCCTTAGTGTGTGAAACAAACTCTTGCTAACCAATATGCAGGGTGACTTGGACAGGTTAGGTGAATGGGCAAATACATGGCAGATGCAGTATAATGTGGATAAATGTGAGGTTATCCACTTTGGGGGCAAAAACACAAAGGCAGAATATTATCTGAATGGCAGCAGATTAGGAAAGGGGGAGGTGCAACGAGACCTGGGTGTCATGGTTCATCAGTCATTGAAAGTTGGCATGCAGGTACAGCAGGCGGTGAAGAAGGCAAATGGTATGTTGGCCTTCATAGCTAAGGGATTTGAGTATAGGAGCAGGGAGGTCTTACTGCGGTTGTACAGGGCCTTGGTGAGGTCCTTGGTCTCCTAATCTGAGGAAAGATGTTCTTGCTATTGAGGGAGTGCAGCGAAGGTTCACCAGACTGATTCCCAGGATGGCGGGACTGACATAAGAGGAGAGACTGGATCAACTGGGCCTTTATACACTGGAGTTTAGAAGGATGAGAGGGGATCTCATAGAAACATAAGATTCTGACGGGACTGGACAGGTTAGATGCAGGAAGAATGTTCCCGATGTTGGGGA
Organism: Pristiophorus japonicus; assembly: GCF_044704955.1. Lineage (NCBI taxonomy): Eukaryota > Metazoa > Chordata > Chondrichthyes > Pristiophoridae > Pristiophorus > Pristiophorus japonicus. Next base: position 192,967,748 of record NC_091989.1, read on the forward strand.
AATGCAGAACCAGGGGACACAGTCTTAGGATAAGGGGTAGGCCATTTAGGACTGAGATGAGGAGAAACTTCTTCATTCAGAGAGTTGTTAACTTGTGGAATTCCCTACCGCAGAGAGTTGTTGATGGCAGTTCATTGGATATATTCAAGTGGGTGTTAGATATGGCCCTTAAGGCTAAAGGGATCAAGGGGTATGGAGCGAAAGCAGGAAAGGGGTACTGAGGGAATGATCGACCATGATCTTATTGAATGGTGGTACAGGCTCGAAGGGCCGAATGGCCTACTCCTGCACCTATTTTCAATGTTTCTATGTTTCTATCGGGATGGTCGGCATCCGAACGGTCAATGTCTGGACGGTCGGTGTTGGGACGGCTGTTACTGCGATGGGTTGTGTTGGTGACAGGGAGTGTAAACTATTTTGAACAAACCGTCCTGCCCTTGACGTACTGGTAAAAGGACAAGTTCAGGACTGACCTCTGGAGACACTACTTAATTTAACGAGGCTTCATGTCCCGGGCTAGATATGTGGAGGCAGGAACTGTGGACGTAGTCAGATGGTGTGATGGGCGGAGGGAGCTTGTACAGACAGATGAATGTGTGGGCCAGATGGGCTCTATACCTGTAATGATCTTGTCTCATTGGCAGGGGGCACGAGTGGTTCCTAAACCCAACATGAATAAATGTCCTGTTCTGCCTACGGCAGGAGATTTGCTGGATGTTGGATTACCAGTGCTTTGAATAACAGGTTTACAAAACTATCTCATCTGTTTGGAAAAGAGGATATGTGATGACCTAATTAGCAAAAAAATTGTCCAAAACATTTGATGGAAAGTTCAATCCCCTGGGGCTGAAGTTAAAGGCTGGACATTTGGAGTAAGAGGAGATATCAGGAGGAAGTTTCAGACCCAGACAGAAAGAGTTGTGCAGTCGCTATACAGGGAAGGATATTTGAGCAGGCCGTGTCCGTGGGGCAAGAGGCAGCTGAAAGCTTCACTGGAGGGCGATGGGATTGCAGGGTATACTGAGAGGGGGAGTAGGTGGGATGGAGATCTATCCAAACGGGGACTGGTTACCTGTTGCCCCACTTCAAAGCTCAGTTGAGTGACGGCAATGGAGTAAAGTTTGCCCCATTGCCCCAGTCTGTGTTACACTAACTCTGGCTCCATTTGTTCAATTCTGTGAGTGCAGCTTAACGAAGAGGGCCACCTCCAGCAGGCCTTTGATGAATATATGGGAGACACGCAGGACAAGATCGAGATCAGAGACCGGCAGCTGGAGCTGATGGGCGATGTATTGATGTTGGTGCCCACTGTCCGAGCAGCTAGATTCCACAGAGGTGCAAAATCCAGGGGAAAATTCTCCTTCTCACTCCCAATCGTTCCCCATTTTCTGTTCCCTAAAGCCTTCCTCCAGACTTTCTTATTCCGTCATGGGATGTGGGCGTGGCTGGCAAATTGCCCTGGGGAATGATGGTCCTTCGTCCTGAACCGCTGCATGAGACGCTGTCCTCTTCCGGTCCGCTACTTAATCACTTCAGCCGACTCCCAGACGCAGACCAAACCCGTTGTTCAGTTGGGGTAGTCTCTCTCTAGCTCGATGAGACCCGTCCCGATGCTAAAGCCTCCCTCCACTGGGAAATTGGGAACTGCATTGGCAACTGGGAGTCTCCCAGTGACCCAGTGACTCCTGGGTTAGAGAGGGGAAATCAGCCAGGGTTCCTGATCACTGTCCAGTGACCTCTGGGTTAGAGAGAGGGGAAATCAGCCAGGGTTCCTGCTCCTGATCCCTGCCCAGTGACCCCTGGGTTAGAGAGAGGGGAAATCAGCCAGGGTTCCTGCTCCTGATCACTGCCCAGTGACCCCTGGGTTAGAGAGGGGAAATCAGCCAGGGTTCCTGCTCCTGATCACTGCCCAGTGACCCGTGGGTTAGAGAGAGGGATATCAGCCAGGGTTCCTGCTCCTGATCACTGCCCAGTGACCCCTGGGTTAGAGAGAGGGATGTCAGCCAGGGTTCCTGCTCCTGATCACTGCCCAGTGACCCCTGGGTTAGAGAGAGGGGAAATCAGCCAGGGTTCCTGCTCCTGATCACTGCCCAGTGACCCCTGGGTTAGAGAGAGGGGGAAATCAGCCAGGGTTCCTGCTCCTGATCACTGCCCAGTGACCCCTGGGTTAGAGAGAGGGGAAATCAGCCAGGGTTCCTGCTCCTGATCACTGCCCAGTGACCCATGGGTTAGAGAGAGGGATATCAGCCAGGGTTCCTGCTCCTGATCACTGCCCAGTGACCCCTGGGTTAGCGAGAGGGGAAATCAGCCAGGGTTCCTGCTCCTGATCACTGCCCAGTGACCCCTGGGTTAGAGAGAGGGGAAATCAGCCAGGGTTCCTGCTCCTGATCACTGCCCAGTGACCCCTGGGTTAGAGAGAGGGATATCAGCCAGGGTTCCTGCTCCTGATCACTGCCCAGTGACCCCTGGGTTAGAGAGAGGGATATCAGCCAGGGTTCCTGCTCCTGATCACTGCCTAGTGACACATGCTGGAAATCCAGTGAGCACAGGTTGGGGCTCGGCTCTGATGCACTCTGTTGTCGAACAGCCTGCAAGCGCTCACTGTTCCGTGTGCACAAGAAGAATGATCAATTGGCCCAGGTCTGAAAGGGCCGCTGGTACACATAAAATCACACAGCACAGAAAGAGGCCATTGGGCCCATCGAGCCTGTACCAGCTCTGTGACAGAGCGATCCAATCCGTCCCACTCCCCCGCTCTTTCCCCACGGCTCTTTTCAACTATTTATCCAATTCCCTGTTTGAAAGTTACTATTGAATGTGCTCCCACCGCCCTTTCAGGCAGCGCGTTCCCGATCACAACAACTCGCTGCGTAAAAACATTCTCCTCGTCTCCCCGCCTCTGGTTCTTTTTCCAATTACCTTAAATCTGTCTCCTCTGGTTACCGACCTGCCTGCCACTGGAAACAGTGTCTCTTTATTTACTCTATCAAACCCTTTCCTCATTTTGAACACCATCAAATCTCCTCTTAACCTCCTCTGCTCAAAGGGGAACGATCCTAGCTCGCCAGACCATTTGTGCTTGCAAGCTATTGTCTCATCTGCAACCTCCCTTTCCTCGTCAAAGTCCTTCAACATGTTATCGCCTTCCAAATCCGGGCCTATCTTTCCCAGAACTCCATGTTTGAATCCCTTCAATCTGGTTCCCACCCCTCCCAACGTACCAAAACAACGCTCATCAAAGTCACGACATTCTTTGTGAGTGTGACAAAGGCAAACTGTCCCTCCTCATCCTCCTCGTCCTGTCTGCGGCCTTTGACACAGTTGACCACTCCATCTTTCTCCAACACCTCTCCACCATCGTCCAGCCGGGTGGGACTGCACTCGCCTGGTTCCATTCCCATCTATCTAATCGTAGCCAGAGAATCACCTGCAATGGTTTCTCTCCCCACCCCCGCATCGTTACCTCTGGTGTCCCCCAAAGATCTATCCTTGGGCCCCTCCTATTTCTCATCGACATGCTGCCCCTTGGCGACATCATCCAAAAACACAGCATCAGTTTCCACATGTACGCTGATGACACCCAGCTCTACCTCACCACCACTTCTCTCGACCCCTCCTCGGCCTGGAAATTGTCAGACTGCTTGTCCAACATTCAATACTGGATGAGCAGAAATGTTATCCAATTAAATATTGGGAAGACCGAAGCCATTGTCTTTGGCCCCCGCCACAAACTGCGTTCCCTAGCCACTTCTCCCTAACATCTGTCTGAGGTTCACCCTGACTGTTCACAACCGAGCTGTCATATTTGACCCTGAAATGACCTTCCAGCCACATATCCGTGGCATAACTAAGACCACCTATGTCCACCTCCGTAACATCGCCCGTCCTCGTCACTACTTTAGCTCATCCGCTGTTGAAACCCTCATCCATGCCTTTGTTACCTCTCGACTGCAGAGCAGGTCTCCGGTCGTCCTGGTTAACCCTTGCCACTGGACCAAGACCTCGCTCTGTCAAGCCCGTGTGGTGGCTGGTGTACAACGGTCACCCCACGTTAAAAAAATCCACCCACAGGCATCTTCCACCCTTCAGGATGTAGTTCGGGATCTGGAATTTTAGGGCCTTCATTGAAACACCTGTGAAATTTTTGACATTGCAAGTCATCCTCGACTCGAGGGACTGGATATGATGATGATGACCTGACTTGACTATTCCAACTCACTACTGGCTGGCCTCCCACATTCTACCAACGTAAACTGGAGGTGATCCAAAACTCGGCTGCCCATGTCCTAACTCGCACCAAGTCCTGCTCACCCATCACCCCCTGTGCTCACTGATCTACATTGGCTCCCGGTTAAGCAACGCCTCGATTTCAAAATTCTTAATTCTGTTGACAAATCCATCCATGGTCTTGCCCCTCCCAATCTCTGTAATCTCCTTCAGCCTCACAACCCCCCACCCCCCCAACCCCACCCCACCCCAAGATCTCTGCGCTCCTCAAATTCTGCCTCTAGAGCATCCCTGATTATAATCGCTCAAACATTGGTGGCCGTGCCTTCTGTTGCCTAGACCCTAAGCTCTGGAACTCCCTCCCTAAACCTCTCTGCCCGCTTTCCTGCTTTAAGACGCTCCTTAAAACCGACCTCTTTGACCGAGCTTTTGGTTACCTGCCCTAATTTCTTCTTATGCGGCTCGGTGTCAAATTTTTTTATCTCATAATACTCCTGTGAAGATTCTTGGGATGTTTCAGTACGTTAAAGGTGCTATAATAATACAAGTTGTTGTTGTTGATTAATCTCTCCGCCTGCTCTCCTCAGATGTGGGGAACTCTGTCTTCCTGTATGAGTTTCAGCACAGGCCGAGTATTTATGGAACCAGCCGCCCGGAGTTTGTAAAGTCTGACCACGGTGATGAGCTTGGATTCGTGTTTGGTGCTGCCTTCTGGTCTGGTGACCTTGTTTTGTTAGGTGAGAAAAAGCGGCAGAGATTGGCAGGGTTATTTTTGCCACATCTCCATTTACTGTTGGACAGTGTGGTGCGTGCTCCGTTCTGATTGCTGTCGGGAGCTGGGGTGTAAAAGGTTCCGGTGCTGTAGTGACGTACTGAAATGAACCTCGTGGCAGAAAAACGTTTCTCGATGAACTCCACACAGCCGCTGGATAAAATGCGGACAGGGTGGGAGTTGAGAGCAATACGGGTGAGGGTGGACAGAGAGCATCAGTCACCTTTCAGCTGTGTCTCAGTGATTGCACTCTGGGCTCGGAGTCATGCCACTGCAAGGTACAGCGCGAGCCAGTGCAGAGGGCGATGGCTGTGAAGAGGGCGATTCGATTGAACGTCATCAAGGTCCAGCTCGCTGATAGGAGCTTGGGCAGGTACAGCAGGAGCGGCGAGGTTGGGTCAAAAGAGCAGCGACAGATCGGGAAGCGACGTGATCAGGGCCCAGAAGAGGCGAGGGCCCCGGGGCAGCACGGCCCAGCCCACACTGTGCGATATGGGATGGCCCGTGCACTCGGCCCGTGCAGCAGAGCTGGTCTCCAGTCGTCCTGGTTAACCCTTGCCACTGGACCAAGACCTCGCTCTGTCAAGCCCATGTGGTGGCTGGTGTACAACAGCCACCCCACGTTAAAAACATCCACGCACAGGCATCTTCCACCCTTCAGGATGTAGTTCAGGATCTGGAATATTAGATCCTTCATTGAAACACCTGGGAACTCATCCCTTTTTGGCGTGGAAGCAAGTCATCCTCGATACAAGGGACTGCCTATGATGTATTGTGTACAGTTTTGGTCTTCTAACCTGAGGAAGGACATTCTTGCTATTGAGGGAGTGCAGCGAGGTTCACCAGACTGATTCCCGGGATGGCGGGACTGACCTATCAAGAAAGACTGGATCAACTGGGCTTGTATTCACTGGAGTTCAGAAGAATGAGAGGGGATCTCATAGAAACGTTTAAAATTCTGACGGGTTTAGACAGGTTAGATGCAGGAAGAATGTTCCCAATGTTGGAGAAGTCCAGAACCAGGGGACACAGTCTAAGGATAAGGGGTAAGCCATTTAGGACCGAGATGAGGAGGAATTTCTTCACCCAGAGAGTGGTGAACCTGTGGAATTCTCTACCACAGAAAGTTGTTGAGGCCAATTCACTAAATATATTCAAAAAGGAGTTAGATGTAGTCCTTACTACTAGGGAGATCAAGGGGTATGGTGAGAAAGCAGGAATGGGGTACTGAAGTTACATGTTCAGCCATGAACTCATTGAATGGCGGTGCAGGCTAGAAGGGCCGAATGGCCTACTCCTGCACCTATTTTCTATGTTTCTATGTTTCTATGATGATCTCGCCTCGGAGTCAGAGGATTGTGAGTTGTACATTTTTCTACGATGGGATATTTGTTGACAAGGGTGCCCGGGTAACCCAGGGCAATGAGGCAGTGTTACTGCTGCTGGACTGTAGTCTGTTGCCCTCTGTGTCTGACTCCACTTCCTGCTATTACTCACCAGCTGCCTAGATTTAGAATCCGAGCCGATTTTAACCCTGCTCGCTCAGCAGAAACCTGGCAGGCGGGCAGTTAAAATCTCCCGGCTCTTACCTGTCTGAAAGTCACCACGATCGCAACATCTGCGATTTTAACCTGCTCTCCTGAGCCCGGAGCCAACAGGGTCCTACTTGCGGCCCAGTGACATCATTGAGTCCCGACTTTAGCTCCGGCCTGAGCGGGGAGTCCACTAAGTTAAAACCTTACAGCACAGGTGGCCATTCGGCCCATCGTGCCTCTTTGGTTCAGCTATTCAATTAGCCCCACACCCTCTGCTCTTTCCCCAAATTTTTTCTCTTCAAGTATTTATCCATTTCCCTGCTGAAAGTTACTATTGAATCTGCTCCCACTGCCCTTCCAGGCAGCGCGTTCCCGACCACAACAACTCGCTGCGTAAAAACCATTTCTCCTCATCTCTCCCTCGGGTTCTTTTGCCAATGGCCATAAATCAGTGCCTCTGGTTAGCAACTCAGTGACTCATTAATGTGCGTTCAGTCAGTGACAGTGAGACATCATCATCATACGCAGTCCCTCGGAATCGAGGAAGACTTGCTTCCACTCCTGAAGTGACTTCTTTGGTGGCTGAACAGTCCAATACGTGACCCATAGTCCGTGTCACAGGTGGGACAGACAGTGGTTGAGGGAAAGGGTGGGTGGGGCTGGTTTGCCGCACACTCCTTCCGCTGCCTGCTCTTGGTTTCTGCATGCTCTCGGCGACGAGACTCGAGGTGCTCAGCGCCCTCCCGGATGCACTTCCTTCACTTAGGGCAGTCTTTGGCCAGGGACTCCCAGGTGTCAGTGGGGATGTTGCACTTTATCAGGGAGGCTTTGAGGGTGTCCTTGTAACGTTTCCTCTGCCCACCATTGCCTCGTTTGCCGTGAAGGAGTTCAGAGCAGAGCGCTTGCTTTGGGAGTCGGGCATGTGAACAATGTGGCCTGCCCAGCGGAGCTGATCGAGTGTGGTCAGTGCTGCAATGCTGGGGATGTTGGCCTGGACTGGGACGCTGATGTTGGTGCGTCTGTCCTCCCAGGGGATTTGCAGGATCTTGCGGAGACAATACCTTCACAGGCAAAGGCAAACTTATGAAGAGTTTAATCCTCACAATAATGCAAAGTGCTTGCAAACCAAGTGGGTTTAGCCAGGAAACAATATCGATGGAGCATCCAGTTCCCCAGGTCCAGGTTCCAGTCTGGCAGGCAGCACAGCTCACTCTCGTCTTGTTCACGACCAACTTACATCTTTAAACTGCAGCGCGGAGCAGGGCGACCACCTCAGCTTCCGTATTCCAGGTTTAATCACATGACATCTCACCCTGCCCTCACACACTGTCCCCATTGGTCGCCCGACCGTCCGTCCTCCTGGTGCCCCGCCCCTACACTCTCCCTATTGGTCACGGTGCCCCGCCTCCACGGACAATCGGAAAGCAAACAGACTCTTCGTTGCCCCATTGGAGGATTCGTGACTCTCTGTCAAATAGCCGTTCATTCCCAACTCCAACATTTTTGAAAGTGTTGCTGGAAATATAGTTTTTTAATGCCCCGATGATTTTCCTCCCGGGTTTTTGCTCCCAGCGGAGTCCAGGAGACTCTAGGTCAATCCCAGCGGTTGGTGACCCCTAGGGGAGTGGCTGATGGGTAATCGACAATAATTCATTTCAGTCGGATAGGTGAAGATGATCTCATAAGAATTAGGAGCAGGAGTCGGCCATTCAGCCCCTCGAGCCTGCTCCGCCATTCAATGAGATCACGGCTGATCTTCGACCTCAACTCCACTTTCCTGCCCGATCCCCATATCCCTCCATTCCCTTAGTCTGCAAAAATCTATCGATCTCAGCCTTGAATATATTCAGAGACCCAGCCTCCACAGCCCTCTGGGGCAGAGAATCCCAAAGATTCACCACCCTCTGAGTGAAGATATTTCTCCTCATCTCAGTCCTAAATGGCCGACCCCTTATCCTGAGACTGTGACCCCTGGTTCTAGACTCCCCAGCCCGGGGGGAAAACATCCTCCCTGCATTGACCCTGTCAAGCCCTCTAAGAATTTTATTTGTTTGAATGAGATTACCTCTCATTCTTCTAAACTCCAGAGAATATCGGCCTAGTCTACTCAATACTCAATCTCGCCTTCTATCCTTCTCTTTTCTCCACTTTCTCAGGCCTCTTAATTCCCTTTTCCCAAGGTCACCAGATCGGGTTAGAACTAAATCATAAGTCGATCCCACACAGTACAATGTATGGATTCTCTCGGGGTCTGGGATATGATTGTAGTCAGGGACATAAAATAATCAAAATGCAATGCTAACCTTTATATCTAGAGGGCTAGAATATAAAGGGGAGGAAGTTTTGCTCCAGCTATACAAAGCCCTGGTTCATCATCATCATCAGCAGCCCCTCGGAATCGAGGGAGACTTGCTTCCACTCTGGTGGCTGAACAGTCCAATACGAGAACCACAATCTCCGTCACAGGTGGGACAGACAGTGGTTGAGGGAAGGGGAGGGTGGGACAGATTAGCCGCACGCTCCTTCCGCTGCCTGCGCTTGGTTTCTGCACGCTCTTGGCAACGAGTCTGGTTAGACCAGACCTGGAGCACTGTGTACAGGTCTGGGCACCGCGCTTTAGAAAGGATATATTGGGCTTGGAGGGAGTGCAGCGCAATTTCACCAGAATATTACCAGGCTCCAAGCGTTGGACTGTGAGGCGAGATTACATAGGCTTGTATTCCCTGGAATATAGAAGATTAAAGGGATATCTGATTAAGGGTTTTAGGATTTTGAAAAGAATTGACAGGGTAGACAGAAACTTTTTCTGCTGGTGGTGGAGACTAGGACAAGGAGGCAGAACCTTAAAATCCGAGCCAGGCCATTGAGGAGAGAAGTTAGGAAACACTTCTTCACACACAGGGTGCTAAAAGTGTGGCATTCTCTCCCACAGAAAGCAGTCGACGCTCGCTCAATTAATCATTTAAAATCTGAGATTGCTAGATTTTCATTAGACAAGGGATTATGGAGCCAAGGCAGGTAGATGGAGTCAGGATACACAAGAACATAAGAAATAGGAGCAGGAGATGGCCATTCGGCCCCTCGAGCCTGCTCCGCCATTCAATAAGATCATGGCTGATCTGATCTTGGCCTCAGCTCCACTTCCCTGCCCATTCCCCATAACTTTTGACTCCCCGATAGTTCAAAAATCTGTCTATCTCCACCTTGAATATATTCAATGACCCAGCCTCCACAGCTCTCTGGGGCAGAGAATTCCAAAGATTCACGACTCTCTGAAAAAAGAAATTCCTCCTCATCTCCGTTTTTAATAGGCGACCCCTTATTCTGAAACTATGCCCCTAGTTCTAGATTACCCCACTAGGGGGAACATCCTCTCTTCATCTACCCTGTCAAGCCCACTCAGAATCTGTTGAGACCCCAGCTCTGATCCCTGTGGCACCCCACTAGTTAGTTTGCCAACCTGAAATTGATCCATTTATCCCAACTTTCTGTTTTCTGTTAGTTAGCCTATCCTTTATCCATGCTAATATATTACCTCCAACCCCATGAGCTCTTGTCTTGTGCAGTAATCTTTTATGTGGCACCTTATCAAATGCCTTCTGGAAATCCAAATACATGACATCTACTGGTTCCCCTTTATCCACCCTCAAACGGTTACATCCTCAAACAACTCCAGAAAATTTGTCAAATATGATTTCCCTTTCATAAAACCATTCTGACTCTGCTTGACTGTATTATAATTTTTGAAATGACCTGCTACTACTTCCTTAATAAAGGACTCCAACATTTTCCCAACGACAGATGTTAGGCTAACTGGACTGTAGTTTCCTGCTTTCTGTCTGCATCCCTTCTGGAATTACATTTGCGGTTTTTCAATCCACTGGGAACTCTCCAGAATCTAGGGAATTTTGGCAGATTACAACCAATGCATCCACTATCTCTGCAGCCACTTCTCAGACCCTAGGATGCAGGCCATCAGGTCCAGGGGTCATGTGCACCTTTAATCCCATTAGTTTGCCGAGTACTTTTTCCTCCAGTGATAGTGATTGTTTTAAGTTCCTCCCACCCTATAGTCCTTTGATTATCTATAATTGGGATGTTTTTAGTGTCTTCTTCCGTTAAGACCAATACAAAATATTTGTTCAATGTCTCTGCCATATCCCTGTTTCCCATTATTAATTCCCCAGTCTCATCCTCTAAGGGACCAACATTTACTTTAGAAACATAGGGCCCAAGTTACCACACGATAAAAAACGGGCGCCCCTCCGAGCTGGGCGCCAAAACGCGCGATTCTCGAGCGCTTTGCAGCTCCTTGTCTGTTTGGTGCGGCGCCCAGGGGGGCGGAGCCTACACTCGCGCTGATTTTGTAAGTGGGAGGGGGCGGGTACTATTTAAATTAGTTTTTTTCCTGCCGGCAACGCTGTGCGTTGGAGCGTTCGCGCATGCTCAGTGTGAAGGAAACATTGGCACTCGGCCATTTTTGTAGTTCTTTGTAGCTGTTTAATTTTTGAACATTTTTTAATAAAAGCACATTGCCATCAGCACTGAGGCTTCTTGCAGCCTTCTCACTGTCTCCTTCCCCCCCCCCCCCCCCCCGCGGGAAGAACGGGCGCCTCAGGCTGACTGCAGCATTCTCCCTGCCTGAAGCACTTTCACACAGGTAGGAAGATGGTTTATTTAATCTTTTCTTTGCTTATAAATGTTTATTCAGGTTGGATTTATTTGTATAATATTTGTAGAAGTATAAATAAGGATTTATTGTAGAATTTAATGAGTTCCCTTCCCCCCCTCCCCCTCCCCCCACCTCGTTCTGGACGCCTAATTTGTAACCTGCGCCTGATATTTTAATGTGTAGAACAGGTTTTTTCAGTTCTACAAAAATCTTCACTTGCTCCATTCTAAGTTAGTTTGGAGTACGTTTTCACTGTGGAAACTTTGAAATCAGGCCGGACACGCCCCCTTTTGAAGAAAAAATTCTGTTCCAAAGTAGAACTGTTCTACCTGACTAGAACTGCAGAAAAAAAAATGTGGAGAATTGCGATTTCTAAGATAGTCCGTTCTCCACCAGTTGCTCCTAAAAATCAAGCGCAAATCATGTGGAAACTTGGGCCCATAGAAACATAGAAAATAGGTGCAGGAGTAGGCCATTCGGCCCTTCGAGCCTGCACCGCCATTCAATGAGTTCATGGCTGAACATGCAACTTCAGTACCCCATTCCTGCTTTCTCGCCATACCCCTTGATCCCCCTAGTAGTAAGGACCTCATCTAACTCCTTTTTGAATATATTTAGTGAATTGGTCTCAACAACTTTTTGTGGTAGAGAATTCCACAGGTTCACCACTCTCTGGGTGAAGAAGTTTCTCCTCATCTCGGTCCTAAATGGCTTACCCCTTATCCTTAGACTGTGACCCCTGGTTCTGGACTTCCCCAACATTGGAAACATTCTTCCTGCATCTAACCTGCCTAAACCCGTCAGAATTTTAAACGTTTCTATGAGATCCCCTCTCATTCTTCTGAACTCCAGTGAATACAAGCCCAGTTGATCCAGTCTTTCTTGATATGTCAGTCCCGCCATCCCGGGAACAGTCTGCATTCCCTCAATAGCAAGAATGTCCTTCCTCAAGTTAGGAGACCAAAACTGTACACAATACTCCAGGTGTGGCCTCACCAAGGCCCTGTACAACTGTAGCAACACCTCCCTGCCACTGTACTCAAATCCCCTCACTATGAAGGCCAACATGCCATTTGCTTTCTTAACCGCCAACCTTCAATGACTGATGTACCATGACACCCAGGTCTCGTTGCACCTCCCCTTTTCCTAATCTGTCACCATTCAGATAATAGTCTGTCTCTCTGTTTTTACCACCAAAGTGGATAACCTCACATTTATCCACATTATACTTCATCTGCCATGCATTTGCCCACTCACCTAACCTATCCAAGTCACTCTGCAGCCTCACAGCATCCTCATCGCAGCTCACACTGCCACCCAACTTAGTGTCATCCGCAAATTTGGAGATACTACATTTAATCCCCTCATCTAAATCATTAATGTACAGTGTAAACAGCTGGGGCCCCAGCACAGAACCTTGCGGTACCCCACTAGTCACTGCCTGCCATTCTGAAAAGTACCCATTTACTCCTACTCTTTGCTTCCTGTCTAACAACCAGTTCTCAATCCATGTCAGCACACTACCCCCAATCCCATGTGCTTTAACTTTGCACATTAATCTCTTGTGTGGACCTTGTCGAAAGCCTTCTGAAAGTCCAAATATACCACATCAACTGGTTCTCCCTTGTCCACTCTACTGGAAATATCCTCAAAAAATTCCAGAAGATTTGTCAAGCATGATTTCCCTTTCACAAATCCATGCTGACTTGGACCTATCATGTCACCTCTTTCCAAATACGCTGCTATGACATCCTTAATAATTGATTCCATCATTTTACCCACTACTGATGTCAGGCTGACCGGTCTATAATTCCCTGTTTTCTCTCTCCCTCCTTTTTTAAAAAGTGGGGTTACATTGGCTACCCTCCACTCAATAGGAACTGATCCAGAGTCTATGGAATGTTGGAAAATGACTGTCAATGCATCCACTATTTCCAAGGCCACCTCCTTGGAGAAAGCAGGAATGGGGTACTGAAGTTGCATGTTCAGCCATGAACTCATTGAATGGTGGTGCAGGCTAGAAGGGCCGAATGGCCTACTCCTGCACCTATTTTCTATGTTTCTATGTAAGTACTCTGGGATGCAGTCCATCAGGCCCTGGGGATTTATCGGCCTTCAATCCCATCAATTTCCCCAACACAATTTCCCGACTAATAAGGATTTCCCTCAGTTCCTCCTCCTTACTAGACCCTCTGACCCCTTTTATATCCGGAAGGTTGTTTGTGTCCTCCTTAGTGAATACTGAACCAAAGTACTTGTTCAATTGGTCTGCCATTTCTTTGTTCCCCGTTATGACTTCCCCTGATTCTGACTGCAGGGGACCTACGTTTGTCTTTACTAACCTTTTTCTCTTTACATATCTATAGAAACTTTTGCAGTCCGTCTTAATGTTCCCTGCAAGCTTCTTATCGTACTCTATTTTCCCTGCCCTAATCAAACCCTTTGTCCTCCTCTGCTGAGTTCTAAATTTCTCCCAGTCCCCAGGTTCACTGCTATTTCTGGCCAATTTGTATACCACTTCCTTGGCTTTAATACTATCCCTGATTTCCCTTGATAGCCACGGTTGAGCCACCTTCCCATTTTTATTTTTACGCCAGACAGGGATGTACAATTGTTGTAGTTCATCCATGCGGTCTCTAAATGTCTGCCATTGCCCATCCACAGTCAACCCCTTAAGTATCATTCGCCAATCTATCCTAGCCAATTCACGCCTCACACCTTCAAAGTTACCCTTCTTTAAGTTCTGGACCATGGTCTCTGAATTAACTGTTTCATTTTCCATCCTAATGTAGAATTCCACCATATTATGGTCACTCTTCCCCAAGGGGCCTCGCACAACGAGATTGCTAATTAATCCTCTCTCATTACACAACACCCAGTCTAAGATGGTCTCCCCCCTAGTTGGTTCCTCGACATATTGGTCTAGAAAACCATCCCTTATGCACTCCAGGAAATCCTCCTCCACCGTATTGCTTCCAGTTTGGCTAGCCCAATCTATATGCATATTAAAGTCACCCATGATAACTGTTGCACCTTTATTGCATGCATCCCTAATTTCCTGTTTGATGCCCTCCCCAACATCACTACTACTGTTTGGAGGTCTGTACACAACTCCCACTAACGTTTTTTACCCTTTGGTGTTCTGCAGCTCTACCCATATAGATTCCACATCATCCAAGCTAATGTCCTTCCTAACTATTGCATTAATCTCCTCTTTAACCAGCAATGCTACCCCACCTCCTTTTCCTTTTGTTCTATCCTTCCTGAATGTTGAATACCCATGGATGTTGAGTTCCCAGCCCTGATCATCTTGGAGCCACGTCTCCGTAATCCCAATCACATCATATCTGTTAACATCTATTTGCACAGTTAATTCATCCACCTTATTACGGATACTCCTTGCATTAAGACACAAAGCCTTCAGGCTTGTTTTTGTAACACCCTTTGTCCTTTTAGAATTATGATGTAGTGTGGCCCTTTTTGTTTCTTGCCTTTGTTTACTCGGCCTTCCACTATTGCTTTTTACCTTTCTACCATCTGTTTCTGACTCCATATTACTTTGCCCTATCTCGCTGCATAGGTTCCCATCCCCCTGCCATGTTAGTTTAAACACTCCCGAACTGCATTAGCAAATGTTACCCCTGGGACATCAGTTTCAGTCCTGCCCAAGTGCAGACCGTCCCTTTTGTACAGGTCCCACTTCCCAGAACTGGTTCCAATGTCCCAGGAATTTGAATCCCTCCCTGCTGCACCACTGCTCAAGCCACGTATTCATTCTAACTATCCTGCTCCCTCTACTCTGATTAGCACGTGGCACTGGTAGCAATCCAGAGATTACTACCTTTGAGGTCCTACTTTTTAATTTAAATCCTAGCTCCCTAAATTCAGCTTGTACGACCTCTTCCCGCTTCTTACCTATATCGTTGGTACCTACATGTACCACGACAACTGGCTGTTCACCCTCCCTCTCCAGAATGCTCTGCAGCCGCTCCGAGACATCCTTGACCCTTGCACCAGGGAGGCAACATACCATCCTGGAGTCTCGGTTGCGGCCGCAGAAACCCCTATCTATTCCCCTTACAATAGAGTCCCCTATCACTATAGCTCTCCCACTCTTATTCCCACCCTTCTGTGCAGCGGAGTCAGCCACAGTGCCATGAACTTGGCTGCTGCTGCCCTCCTCTGATGAGTCATCCTCCTCAACAGTACCCAAAGCGATGTATCTGTTTTGCAGAGGGATGACCGCAGGGGACCCCTGCACTATCTTCCTTGCACTGCTCTTCCTGCTGGTCTTCCATTCCATAGCTGGCTGTGGACCCTTCAACTGCGGTAAGACCAACTCGCTACATGTGCTACTCATGTCATTCTCAGCATCGTGGATGCTCCAGAGTGAATCCACCCTCAGCTCCAATTCCGCAACGCGGTCCGTCAGGAGCTGGAGGCGGATACACTTCCCGCACACGTAGTCGTCAGGGACACCGGAAGTGTCCCTGAGTTCCCACATGGTACAGGAGGAGCATATCACATGACCGTAGATATCTTTTTCCCTTTTACATACCTGTAGAAGCTCTTACTGTCTGTTTCTTTATTTCTTGCTTGTTTATTCTCATAATCTATCTTCTCCCTCTTTTTTTAAGCCATCCCTTGCTGGTTTCTAAAATTTCCCAATCCTCTGCCCTACCATTAATCTTCACAACATTGTATGTCCTTGTTTTCAATTTGATACCATCCTTAACTTCCTTAGTTAGCCATGAATGGTTCATCCTTCTCTTAGAGTCTCTCTCACTGGAATAAATCTTTGCTGAGAGTTATGAAATATCTCCTTATGGTACTGCTCATCTATCATCTTGGCTTTCAATCTATTTTCCCAGTCCACTTTAGCCAACTCTGTCTTCATACCTTTATAATTGCCTACAGATCAGCCATGATCTCATTAAATGATGGAATAGGATCAAGGGGCTGAATATGCTGGAAATACTCAGCGGGTCAGGCAGCATCTGTGTAGAGAGAAACAGAGTTAATGTTTCAGGTCGATGACCTTTTGTCAGAACTGGGAGAATCCGCAATTTTCTGATTTTAATCACCTAATAATGATCTGATTTTTCCTGCAGCAAATGTCACTGACGAGGAGTTGGTTCTGAGCAGGACAATGATGGCTTACTGGGCTAATTTTGCTAAGAAAGGGTAAGTGAGGTGTTCCTATCTCAATTATCAGGGAGGGCTCAAAGGGCTTGGGGCTCTTTCCTCTGGAAGGGCAGGGGATGGGGGGGGGAGCGGGGGAGGGAGGAATCGGGGGATGGGGGGGGGAGAGGGGGATCGGGGGAGAGGGGGTTTGGGGGATATGGGGAGGTATGGGAGGGGGTAGGGGGAGCAGGAGATGGGGGCAGAGCGGAGGATGGGGGCAGAGCGGGGGATGGGGAGTGGGGGAGTGGGAGATAGGGAAGAGCGGAGGAGGGGGCAGAGGGGATATGGGGAGGTATGGGAGGGGGTGGGGGGAGCGGGGGATGGGGGCAGAGCACGGAATGGGGGAGCGGGGGTATGGGGGGCAGCGGGGAGATGGTGGTATGAGAAGGGGAGGGAGACTATGGGAGAGGTTGCGGGGGGAATAGGGGGTGTTGGTACGGTGGATGGGGGTATGGAATGGGGGAGAGAGGGGGATGAGGGTATGCTGGAGTGGGGGATATGGGAAGGGATGGGGGGAATTGGTGGGGTGGGAGGAATGGGGGTATGGGAAGGGGTGTGTGGGAGAGGATACGGGTATGAGTGGGGGGGAATGGCGGGTGCGGGCGATGAGTGGGGGGTATTGGAGTGGGTGCAGAGGAAGCAGAATGGGGGGTTAGTATGCTGGACGAGGTATGAGTGGGGGAGGTATGGGAGTGGGGAATGGGAAGGGTTCAGCGACCCAGGGGCCGATGAGGGCCGTTCCTTGTATCCCTAACGCCTGAATTTGCCTCACTTGCAGGGACCCTAACGGAGAAGGGCTGATATTGTGGCCGGTTTATGACCACAATGAGAGCTACATGCAGCTGAACCTGGTGCCAGAGGTGGGGAGGAAGCTGAAGGAACACAGGGTGAAATTCTTCACAGAGACCCTGCAGCAAAAGGTGGGGAAGGAGAGCGAGCAGCAGGCGACAGATGATGAACAGCAACGGATCGAACTCTAACCTCCAACAATCATCTGTGAGAAGCCCTCCGCTTTAACAGTCTCTCCCCCACCTCACAATCCCAGGGCTGCCATTCATTCTGACACCCTCATTTTCTGTCTCTCTCGGCCCCCCCTATTCCTGTTTTTCCCCAATTGTGCTTCCTCTGGATGTTACTGTGGTGTTTCGGACCCCTGATTGTGCGAAAGGCGGACCCCTATGAGACATCGGTCGAGACAATCGACTGGGCAAGTTCCAGCAATGCCCCCGTGTCTCTGTGCTTGCTGCGGGAGGTGCCGTTTGCTCCCCATGATTCAGCATTGGGAGTCCGGTAGTGAAGGGGTTAAATCACTGGACCAGTAATCCGTTAATGTTAAGTTGGCCACCGGGGTGGACATCTACCATCTCGTACTATCCGGCAACTTTCCACTCCCAGCCTCCCCCCTCCCACTGTCTAAACTTCCCCTAGCCCTAATAGACCCTAATAGGGGGTCACAAGCACCTAAACCCTTGCTCAAAACCCAGCCCTGCGGAACCCACAAGATTGGGCCTACCTCAGGCTTCCACCACACCACCCATCAGCAACAACGACCGGGGTTCTCGATCCACGACGACGCCCAGCGAGCCTCCCACCAGGCGACCGGACCATCACCCTCCAGTGGCGGCCCATCACCCCTCCAGTGGCGGGCCTGCACCCCTCCAGCAACAATCGGGCCTCTCCTCCTCGACGATGGCTGGACCTCTCCTTCCCCACAGGTGACCTCCTCCTCCTTCAGTGACAACTGGAGCTCTCCTTCTCCTCCTCCAGCACGTGGTGAGCATCATGGCTGTAACCCCCCCCTGACCTCCCACTCTGAACTCCAGTGGGCTACTGGTCCTCTCAATGCCTGCCCCCAACCAGGCCTCGGGCCACCTACCACCAAGGGCACTGCCCAGCGTCGAGCCTGCGGCCAACATCTCGTCGTAGGCAATAGGCTCATACAGCAGTGCCTGGTCTCCAGTCGTCTTGGACTCCCCCCTTGCCACTGGACCAAGACCTCGCTCAGCCGAGCCGGTGTGCAACGGCCATCCCATGTTAAAAGAACTCACACACAGGCATCTTCCACTCCTCTAAGTTCGGGACCTGGAAGGTCAGGACACTAATGGACATCTCCAACAGTGACAGGCCAGAACGCCACACCGCCATAGTTGCCCGGGAACTTAGATGCTTTGACAGCGACATCACCGCCCTAAGCGAGACCCAGTGGGCAGGGGAAGGCCAGCTCAAGGAACAAGGTGGAGGTTACACCTTTTCTGGAAAGGCAAACCAGAGGCAGAACTCTGCCTCCATGGAGCCGGCTTCGCCATCAAAAATGAGCTGGTCGACCGCCTCAACGACTCCCCCTGCGGGGTTAACGAACGCCTCATGACCCTTCGACTCGCCCTATCTCAGAACCAATGCGCCACAGTCATCAGTGATCCATTAGATCGTCAGTTCAAATCCCCAACCTTGGCACCT
Organism: Pristiophorus japonicus; assembly: GCF_044704955.1. Taxonomy (NCBI): domain Eukaryota; kingdom Metazoa; phylum Chordata; class Chondrichthyes; family Pristiophoridae; genus Pristiophorus; species Pristiophorus japonicus. Next base: position 192,986,595 of record NC_091989.1, read on the forward strand.
TTGAGAATTTGTTTAAAAATCTGTGAAATAAAAAGCTGATGTTGGTAAAAGTGACCGTGAAGCTGTCTGCTTGTTGTAAACTTTTTTATTTTATTTTTTCGTTTGCGGGATATGGGCGTCGCTGGCTAGGCCGGCATTTATTGCCCATCCCTAATTGCCCTAATTGGTGGTGAGCCCCCTCCTTGAACCGCTGCAGTCCGTGTGGTGAAGATGCTCCCACAGTGCTGACTTTGTGGCAGCGGTTTGGTACAAAGTGTCTCGCCGAGCCGTCTCAGGGCAAGTAATAGTCAACCACATCGCTGTGGGTCTGGAGTCCGTACCCGGACTGGGCCTATTATACGTGACTCCAGTCCCACACCAACGTGGTTGACTCTCTGAAGACAGTAAGACAACAGCGGTTCAAGAAGGTGCCCCAATAGGGAATGGGCAATAAATGCCGGACCTGCCAGCGACACCCACATCCCGAGAACGAATGAGTAAAGTGACCAATAAGCCCCCTGTCTTTGTGCTTGCTGCAATTTGCTCCCCACAACTTTGCGCCACAGCAGCTGATTTTCCAACATTCCTGAATCCCTTTCCCCACGGAGGATCAACTTCTTCCATCCCAGAAATCGGCACGGTCCCGGCCTGCAAGACCACCAGCAGGCCGGGGACATCAGAGGGAGCAGTGCGCGGCGGTGTACCACTGCAGGGAGCAGTGTGTGCTGCTGCAGGAAGGACGAGGGCTGACTGCAATGTGGGCAGGTACAGCAGGAGCGGGGCAGTCGGGGCGAAGGAGCGGCGCGAGATTGTAGAGGGACGTGATCGGGGCCCAGGAGAGGCGAGGGCCCAGGGCAGCATGGTCCACACTGCGATATGTGAGCGCACTGAGTCTGTGCAGCAGAGCTGGTCTCCAGTCGTCCTGGTTAACCCTTGCCACTGGACCAAGACCTCGCTCTGTCAAGCCCCGTGTGGTGGCTGGTGTGCAACGGTCACCCCACGTTAAAAAAAATACACCCACAGGCATCTTCCACCCTTCAGGATGTAGTTCGGGATCTGGAATATTAGATCCTTCATTGAAACACCTGGGAACGCATCCCTTTTTGACATGGAAGCAAGTCACCCTCGATACGAGGGACCGCCTGCTGATGATTTTATTTACCTCCCTTAGCCCAGTAACAATTCCCGAGTCAGGTCTCGCAACTGCTTTGGGAGCTGAGTCAGTGAGAATTCCGCCTGTCAGGAGCAGGTCCCATCTGCCCAGGGAATAAAAAGCATCGTTTCAAATGAAGGGAAAATCCAAACGTTGAAAGGCCGAATCGAGTTGTTGGAAGCTGAAGTTTTATCAGAGTAATGGCAATAGGCAGAAAGCGAGGCTTTGTGTTGTAATGTGGGGTTAATGTGCCACCACACAAGTGTCAGGCAATGACCATCCAACAAGCGAGAGACTAACCACCGCCCCTTGGCATTACCATCGCCGAATCCCCCACCATCAACATCCTGGGGGTCACCATTGACCAGAAACTTAACTGGACCAGCCACATAAATACTGTGGCTACAACATTCCATTGACTCTGGATCAGTTCCTATGGAGTGGAGGGTAGCCAATGTAACCCCACTTTTTAAAAAAGGAGGGAGAGAGAAAACAGGGAATTATAGACCGGTCAGCCTGACATCGGTAGTGGGTAAAATGATGGAATCAATTATTAAGGATGTCATAGCAGTGCATTTGGAAAGAGGTGACATGATAGGTCCAAGTCAGCATGGATTTGTGAAAGGGAAATCATGCTTGACAAATCTTCTGGAATTTTTTGAGGATGTTTCCAGTAGAGTGGATAAGGGAGAACCAGTTGATGTGGTATATTTGGACTTTCAGAAGGCTTTCGACAAGGTCCCACACAAGAGATTAATGTGCAAAGTTAGAGCACATGGGATTGGGGGTAGTGTACTGACATGGATTGAGAACTGGTTGTCAGACAGGAAGCAAAGAGTAGGAGTAAATGGGTACTTTTCAGAATGGCAGGCAGTGACTAGTGGGGTACCGCAAGGTTCTGTGCTGGGGCCCCAGCTGTTTACACTGTACATTAATGATTTAGATGAGGGGATTAAATGTAGTATCTCCAAATTTGCGGATGACACTAAGTTGGGTGGCAGTGTGAGCTGCGAGGAGGATGCTGTGAGGCTGCAGAGCGACTTGGATAGGTTAGGTGAGTGGGCAAATGCATGGCAGATGAAGTATAATGTGGATAAATGTGAGGTTATCCACTTTGGTGGTAAAAACAGAGAGACAGACTATTATCTGAATGGTGACAGATTAGGAAAAGGGGAGGTGCAAAGAGACCTGGGTGTCATGGTACATCAGTCATTGAAGGTTGGCATGCAGGTGCAGCAGGCGGTTAAGAAAGCAAATGGCATGTTGGCCTTCATAGCAAGGGGATTTGAGTACAGGGGCAGGGAGGTGTTGCTACAGTTGTACAGGGCATTGGTGAGGCCACACCTGGAGTATTGTGTACAGTTTTGGTCTCCTAACCTGAGGAAGGACATTCTTGCTATTGAGGGAGTGCAGCGAAGGTTCACCAGACTGATTCCCGGGATGGCGGGACTGACCTATCAAGAAAGACTGGATCAACTGGGCTTGTATTCACTGGAGTTCAGAAGAATGAGAGGGGACCTCATAGAAACATATAAAATTCTGACGGGGTTAGACAGGTTAGATGCAGGAAGAATGTTCCCAATGTTGGGGAAGTCCAGAACCAGGGGTCACAGTCTAAGGATAAGGGGTAAGCCATTTAGGACCGAGATGCGGAGGAACTTCTTCACCCAGAGAGTGGTGAACCTGTGGAATTCTCTACCACAGAAAGTTGTTGAGGCCAATTCACTAAATATATTCAAAAAGGAGTTAGATGAGGTCCTTACTGCTAGGGGGATCAAGGGGTATGGCGAGAAAGCAGGAATGGGGTACTGAAGTTTCATGTTCAGCCATGAACTCATTGAATGGCGGTGCAGGCTAGAAGGGCCGAATGGCCTACTCCTGCACCTATTTTCTATGTTTCTAAGAGCAGGTCAGAGGCTGGGTATTCTGCAGCGAGTGTCTCACCTCCTGACTCCCCAAAGCCTTTCCACCATCTACAAGACACAAGTCAGGAGTGTGATGGAACACTCTCCACTTGCCTGGATGAGTGAAGCTCCAACAACACTCGAGAAGCTCGACACCATCCAGGACAAAGCAGCCGCTTGATCGGCCCCCCATCCTCCACCTTCAACACTCACTCCCTCCACCACCGGCGCCCCCTGGCTGCAGTGTGTACCATCTACAAGATGCACTGCAGCAACTCGCCAAGGCTTCTTGAACAGCACCTCCCAAACCCACGACCTCTACCACCTAGAAGGACAAGGGCAGCAGGCGCATGGGAACACCCCCACCTCCACGTTCCCCTCCAAGTCACACACCATCCTGACTTGGAAATAAATTGGCCGTTCCTTCATCGTCGCTGGGTTAAAATCCTGGAACTCCCTCCCTAACATCACTGTGGGAGCACCTTTACCACACGGACTGCAGCGGTTCAAGAAGGCGGCTCACCACCACCTTCTCAAGGGGCAATTAGGGATGGGCAATAAATGCCAGCCTTGCCAGCGACGCCTAAATCCAATGAATGAATACAAATAAAAACAGGAATGGATTTAATGCTGTTTCTAAACAAGGCATGCATTGTTTAAACTGGAGCTAGACAGGACTGGATATTATAGAAACATAGAAAATAGGTGCAAGAGTAGGCCATTCGACCCTTCGAGCCTGCACCGCCATTCAATAAGATCATGGCTGATCATTCCCTCAGTATCCCGTTCCTGCTTTCGCTCCATACCCCTTGATCCCTTTAGCCGCAAGGGCCTTATCTAACTCCCTCTTGAATATATCCAATGAACTGGCCTCAACAACTCTCTGCAGTAGGGAATTCCACAGGTTAACAACTCTCTGAATGAAGAAGTTTCTCCTCATCTCAGTCCTAAAAGGCCTACCCCTTATCCTTGGACTGTGTCCCCTGGTTCTGGACTTGCCCATCATCGGGAACATTCTTCCTGCATCTAACCTGTCCAGTCCTGTCAGAATTTTATATGTTTCTATGAGATCCCCTCTCATCCTTCTAAACTCCAGTGAATACAGGCCCAGTCGATCCAGTCTCTCCTCATATGTCAGTCCTGCCATCCCAGGAATCAGTCTGGTGAACCTTCGCTGCACTCCCTCAATAGCAAGAACGTCCTTCCTCAGATTAGGAGACCAAAACTCAACACAATATTCCAGATGGGGCCTCACCAAGGCCCTGTACAACTGCAGTAAGACTTCCCTGCTCCTATACTCAAATCCCCTCGCTATGAAGACCAACATGCCATTTGCCTTCTTCACCGCCTGTTGTACCTGCATGCCAACCTTCAATGACTGATGAATCATGATACCCAGATCTCGCCTCACCCCTTTTTCTAATCTGCCGTCATTCAGATAATATTCTGCCTTCATGTTTTTGCCCCCAAAGTGGATAACCTTACATTTATCCACATTACACTGCATCTGCCATGTATTCGCCCACTCACCTAACCTGTCCAAATCACCCTGCAGCCTCTTAGCGTCCTCCTCACAGCTCACACCACCACCCAGCTTAGTGTCTGAGTCTATAGGCAGAAATCCCATGTGTTGTCCACCCATCGATGTTGTGATCACTGAGGGTCGTGCTCTGTGATTGGTGAGTTTGCTGTTTGTCAGTGTAATGATCGTGGCGATTAACATTGTCTCACACACAAATTAAAATACTTTGGGCCTGAAATTGATGGTCTCCGCCCGCCCAAGGGACCGCCGATGTCCCTGACGGTTCTTTGGGCGGGGTTTTCATGAAGAAGGTCCCTCGAAGGTCGGCAGGCGGCAAATAAACGACTTATGCCACTAATCCGGGCGGCAGCGGGCGGGAGCTCCCAATCTCGGCGGCTAAGATGCTTGCCGCCTAAGTGCCGCCGAGGATGGAGTCGGGCCCACGGAGAGCTGGAAAGAAAAAGCATCAACAAAAAGAAACATCGGAAGACCTTCAGGGGACCCCATGCAGGTAAGTCCCTGTAAAGAAATAAATTACAAAAAGTTCGCTAACCTTTATCTCCCCATCTTCCCACCTACCGTCGGGGACAGACCAGCCTCCAGCCAGCAGGTCCACCCCCCCGTCCTGCCGCTGACTCCCGCCCACAGGAATATCGTAGCTCAGCGGGCGGGGGTTCAGTTGCGCGACTCGGCCGTCCGCTGACGTCGGCGGGCTCTTCCCGGCGGTTCTCCCCTTCCTCCCCCTCCAGGCCACGTCAAAAGTGGCACTGGGCGGTTCGACCAGAGGGATGTCAGTGGCAGTCGGCGGGAAGTTCATCAACTTCGGGCATTATGTGTAAAAAAAAATGAATTAAAGAAAAGAAAGACTTGCATTTATATAGCGCCTTTCAGGGCATCCCAAAGCGTTTTACAGCGACTGAAGTGTAGTCACTGTTGTATTGTGGGAAACGCGGCAATCAATTTGCACACAGCAAGCTCCCACACACAGCAATGTGACAATGATCATATAATCTTTTGTTATGTTAATTGAGGAATAAATGTTGGCCAGGACATCGGGGATAACTTTCCTGCTCTTCAAAATAGTGGCTAAGGGATCTTTTACGTCCACCTGACAGTGCAGCACTGCCTCAGCACTGCACTGGAGTATCAGCCTATATTTTGTTCAAGTGTCTGGAGTGGAATTTGACCCCGTGACTTTCTGACTTGGAGGGAAGTGTGCTGTGCCCATGTGTGTGTGTATATCATGTCCAGTCGATCACAGTCTGGGATGGATATCTGGGATGCAGGTGTCCACTCTGCGATAGGTCATGGTTGGCCTATTGTGGTGTGTGGGTGGTGCGTGGCTCCCGACCTCTACTACTCCGTCCATTGAAGCCCAAGTGACTCGGAATTTCCAGCTCCTTGGTTCATCCCATTTGAGTTTTGTGAGCCCTGAACTTTGGAAATGGCTGAACTTGGCGCTGGTGCCTCATTGGTGGATTGGTCCTTCATTAGAACACCGAGATGTTTGTCCCGGCAACTTGACTCACTGGACTGAATGTTTCTATACCGGATATATTCAAGAGGGAGTTAGATATGACCCTTATGGCTAAAGGGATCAAGGGGTATGGAGAGAAGCAGGAAAGGGGTACTGAGAGAATGATCAGCCGTGATCTTATTAAATGGTGGTGCAGGCTCGAATGGCCTACTCCTGCACCTATTTTCTATGTTTCTGTGACTTAAAAGCTTAAATTATGAGGACAGGTTGGCTACATTTATCTTGTCAAATTTTTAATCTCATAACACTCCTGTGAGGCACCTTGGGATGTTTCACTATGTTAAAGGTGCTATATAAATACAAGTTGTTGTTGTATTTCCTTGAATTTAAAAGAATGAAGGGTGATCTGATCAAGGTGTTTAAAATGTTAAAAGGACTCAATGGGTAGAGAGAGAGAAATTTCTTCTGGTGGAGGCATCAAGAAGAAGGGGGCACAATCTTAAAATTAGAGCCAAACCATTTATAGGATTACCCAGGATATACGGCCCAGAAACAGGCCATTAGGCCCAACCAGTCCAGGCCGTCGTTTATGCCCCACTCGAGCCTCCTCCTGTCTTTCCTCACCTAACTCTATCGGCATACCCCTCGCTTCCCTTCTCCCCCATTGGCTTGTCCGGCCTCCCCTTAAATACATCGATACTATTCCCCTCAACCCCTCCCTGTGGCAGCGAGTTCCACATTCTCACCGCTCTCTGGGTAAAGAGGTTTCTCCTGAATTCCCCGTTGGATTTCTGGGTGACGACCTTATATTGATGGCCTCTAGTTATACTCTTCCCCACAAGTGGAAATATTCTCTCTCTATCCACTCCATCAAAACCTTTCATCATTTTAAAGACCTCTATTAGGTCACCCCTCAGCTGTCTTTTTTCCAAGAGAAAAGAGACTCGGCCTGTTCATCCTTTCCTCGCATTTCTGGTATCATCCTTGTAAATCTTCTCTGCACCCTCTCCAGTGCCTCTATGTCCTTTTTATATTCAATGTAACTATTTGTACTGCGTTTTTTCGTGCATGCGTCTGTCAAGCTCCTCCCCCAAACCCCCCACCCCCCCGTCCCACCCCCACGTGGTGCCGAGAAGCAGGACCTGGGACCCGAGACTGCCGACCTGATCTCGGCGGGGGCAGAAAGAGAGAGAGAGAGAGAGAGACAGGGGGGAGAGAAAGAAAGAGACGGGGGGGAGAGAGAGAGAGAGAGAGAGAGAGCGGAGGGGGAGAGAGAGCCGGGGGCGGGTGGTGGGGGGAGAGAGAGAGCGAGATGGGGGAGAGAGAGAAAGAGACGGGGGGGTGCGGAGAGAGAGATACAGACGGGGGAGAGAGATACAGACGGGGGGGAGAGAGAGAAAGAGATGGGGGGGAGAGAGAGAGAGACGGGGGGGTGCGGAGAGAGAGATACAGACGGGGGAGAGAGATACAGACGGGGGGGAGAGAGAGAGAGATGAGGGGGGTGAGAGAGAGAGAGACGGGGGGGGAGGAGAGAGAGAGAGAGAGTCGGGGGGGGGGAGGAGAGAGAGAGAGTCGGTGGGGGGGGGGGGGTGGAGATAGAGAGCCGGGGGCGGGTGGTGGAGGGAGAGAGTGAGAGAGAGAGATATGGGAGGGGGAGAGATAGAAGGGGGGTAGAGAGAGAGAGATGGGGGGGGAGAGAGAGAGAGAGAGAGAGATGGGGGGAGAGAGAGAGAGATGGGGGGGAGAGAGAGAGAGATGGGGGGGAGAGAGAGAGAGAGAGAGACGGGGGAGAGAGAGAGAGAGACGGGGGGAGAGAGAAAGAGATGGGGGAGAGAGAGAGTGATGGGGGGGAGAGAGAGAGACGGGGGAGAGAGAGAGAGAGAGATGGGGGGGAGAGAGAGAGAGAGAGAGATGGGGGGAGAGAGAGAGAGATGGGGGGGAGGGAGAGAGATGGGGGGGAGAGAGAGTGATGGGGGGAGAGAGAGAGACGGGGGAGAGAGAGCCAGGGGCGGGTGGTGGGGGGAGAGAGAGAGAGACGGCGGGTGGTGGGGGGAGAGAGAGAGAGACGGCGGGGGGTGGGGGGGAGAGAGAGAGAGACGGGGGGGGGGGGGGAGAGAGAGAGAGAGAGACGGGGGAGAGAGAGAGAGAGAGAGAGAGACGGGGGAGAGAGAGAGAGAGACGGGGAGAGAGAAAGAGATGGGGGGGGAGAGAGAGAGACAGGGGGGAAGGTGCGGAGAGAGAGAGATACAGATGGGGGGTGGAGAGAGAGAGATGGGGGGGCAAGTGAGCGAGAGAGAGACTGGGAGGGGGGAGAGAGAGAGAGAGCGAGACTAGGGGAGTGAGAGAGGCTGGGGGGCAGAGAAAGAGGGGCTGGGGGAGAGAGAGGGAGAGAGACGGGGGGCGTGGGGAGGGGGGGATCAGAGGAGAGAACGAGAACTCAAGGAAGACGGATGACGTTCTTCCAACCCCCTACAAGGGACATCGTTGTAGTGGATGAAATCCAAAAGTCACAACACTGTCACTATTCACTTCATACCCAATAAACCTGTTAACAATTTGCACACAATGCCCCTTCTATGGTGGGGTGCGGGGTTGGGGGGGGGCGTAACACTTGCGCTGTTGTAAGGAGGGACTTTGGTTGGGGGAAGGATGCACTTGCACTGGGGTAAGGCACTTCGACTGGGGGAGGCATGACCTGGACTGGGCTAGGCACTTTGGCTGGGGGAGGCGTGCACTTGGACTGGGGTAAGGCACTTTGGCTGGGGGAGGCGTGCACTTGGACTGGGGTAAGGCACTTTGGCTGGGGGAGGCGTGCACTTGGACTGGGGTAAGGCACTTCGGCTGAGGGAGGCGTGCACTTGGACTGGGGTAAGGCACTTCGGCTGGGGGAGGCGTGCACTTGGACTGGGGTAAGGCCCTTTGGCCGGCCCTTGCTGTCTTCTGAGGAGCTCTGTCCTCTGTCACTTCAGGAAGTCAAAGAGGATCAAGTTACAATTTGCAAAGTCAGTGAGACCTTGGGATGGGCGGTTCCAGCTGCATATTCCTGTGAAACTTCAGGGTGTGGCTTATCCTTAAAAGGGGACCAGTCATAGACAAAGGGTGGCCACTTTGGCTGTACAAATAAGCACGTCCTTTTATAATATGGTGTCAGAACTGTACGTAGTACTTTGGTCTAACCAAGGTTCTATACAGGTTTAGCATAACTTCTCTACTTTTCAATTCTATCCCTCTAGAAATAAACCCGAGTGCTTGGTTTGCTTTTTTACAGCCTTGCTAACCTGTGTCGCAACATTTAGTGATTTGTGTATTTGTATCCGAGAACCTTTTGTTCCTCTACCCCACCTAGACTCGCACTATTCAACAGCAATGACAACTTAATTTATATAGCGCCTTTAACATAGTAAAACATCCCAAGGCGCTTCACAGCGGTGTTGTAAGACAAAACAAATACATTTAACACCGAGCCACATAAGGAGAAATTATGGCAGATGACCAAAAGCTTGGTCAAAGAGGGAGGTTTTAAGGAGGAAAGAGGTAGAGAGGCGGAGAGGTTTAGGGAGGGAGTTCCAGAGCTTGGGGCCCAGGCAGCTGAAGGCACGGCCACCGATGGTGGAGCGATTATAATCAGGGATACTCAAGAGGTCAGAATTAGAGGAGCGCAGACATCTTGGAAATAAGTAATGCCTCACATTTATCTGTGTTGAACTTCATTCGCCAATTATATGCCCATTCTGCGTTTATTATTGTCTGCCTGTAATCTGTTGTAGTCCTCCTCAGTATTGACTATCCCCCAATTTGGTGTCATCCGCAAATTTAAAAATTGTGGGGCTGATTTTGATGAACTTACCACCGACTGCCACCAACATCCCTCTGCTCGGTCCGCCCAGTGCCACTTTCGCCGTGGCCTGGAGCGGGCGGGAGAGAAAGCGCCCGCCGATGTCAGCGAACGGCCGATGCGTGTCAGTGGATTCCCGCCCGCCGAGGTGCCAGATTGGTGAGGGCGTGAGCCGGCGGTGGACCGATGTGTGGAGGCTGCTCTGTGCTGAATGGTGAGGGTCAAGATCCTGTTTAAAAAAAAAAAGGTAAGTGGAACATTTTAAAATTATTTCTTTACAGGTATTTACCTGGATGGCATTCCCTGAAGGTCCTCAGATGTTTTTATTTTGTTGGTGATGATTTTTAGTTTTAGGTTTTCGACTCTCCGTGGGCCCGACTCCATCCTCGGTGGCACGCACCTCTGTTGCCGAGAATGAGAGCTCCCGCCCGCTGCAGCCCAGATTGGCGGTGTACGTCGCTGATTTGCCACCTGCTGAACTTTGAGGGACCTTGGCCATGAAAACCCCGCCGAAAGTACTGTCCGGTACCCTGCCGGTGATGTGTTCCGAACACAGGTGAGGCTGCACACAGGGAGGTTAAAGTAACAGTGACCTCAGTCTTTATTAAGACACTCCGGAGTGAGGAACAGGCTTTAGGGGTTTATATACAGTGCGGACTTCAGGGGATGAGCTCCCTGGTGGCGGAACATGGGAGTGCATGCTTTACAGATACACAACATCACTCTCCGCGCCAAAGTCAAAGTGAAAACTATTTACAAGGTGAGGCGGTCGGGAGCCTTTCTTTCCCTGGTGGACCGCCTCGGTACAAATGTCTGTTCTGGTGTGTTGGCTGTGCCCTCACTGGGCTGGCGTGTTGTTGGTCCTGCAGGGCTGCTGGGTGAGCCTGGCCTTGCTGGGCTGTTGGGCGTGATGGGTTCGATTTCCTGGTCCGGTGTAGTGTCATTAATCCTTTGGGTGTGTGTTGTGGGCTCGATAAAGGTGGTGTCTGCTGTGGGTTGTACAGGGCAGTCTGTGAACCGCAGCCTCGTTTGGTCCAGGTGCTTTCTGCAAATTTGTCCATTGTCTAGTTTGACTACAAACACCCAACTCCCTTCTTTAGCTATCACCGTGCCCGCGATCCACTTGGGACCATGTCCACAGTTTAGCACATACACAGGGTCATTCGATCAATTTCCCGTGACACAGTGGCGCGACCATCGTTTACATTTTGTTGCTGCCGCCTGCTCTCTACCTGATCATGCAGGTTGGGGTGAACTAGTGAGAGTCTGGTTTTAAGTGTCCCTTTCATGAGTAGCTCAGCCGGGGGCACCCTGTGAGCGAGTGGGGTCTTGTGCGGTAGCTGAGCAGTACTCAGGACAGGCGGGTTTGGAGTGAGCCTTCTGTGACTCGTTTAAGGCTCTGTTTGATTGTTTGTACTGCTCACTCTGCCTGCCCATTGGAGGCTGGTTTAAACGGGGCCGAGGTGACATGTTTGATCCCATTGCGGTCATGAATTCTTTAAATTCAGCACTGGTCAAGCATGGCCCGTTGTCACTGACCAGTATGTCAGGCAGGCCGTGGGTGGCAAACATGGCCCTCAGGCTTTCAATGGTGGCGGTGGCGGTGCTTCCCGACATTATTTCACATTCAATCCATTTTGAAAAAGCATCCACCACCACCAGGAACATTTTACTGAGAAACGGGCCCACATAGTCGACATGGATCCTCGACCATGGTCTGGAGGGCCAGGACCACAAACTTAGTGGTGCCTCTCTAGGCGCGTTGCTCAACTGAGCACACACGCTGCATTGCCGTACACAGGTCTCTAAGTCAGAGTCGATACCAGGCCACCACACGTAGGATCTGGCTATTGCTTTCATCATTACTATACCCGGGTGTGTGCTGTGGAGATCCGATATGAACGTCTCCTTGCTCTTTTTGGGTAGCACTACGCGGTTATCCCACAACAGGCAGTCTGTCTGAATGGACAGCTCATCCTTTCGCCGCTGGAACGGCTTGATTCGCTCTTGCATTTCAACAGGGATGCTGGCCCAGCTCCCATGCAGTACACAGTTTTTTACTCTGGACAGCAGAGGATCTTGGCTGGTCCAAGTCCTAATCTGGCGGGCCGGGACAGGTGATTTATCATTTTCAAACGCTTCCATGACCATCAACAAGTCTGCGGGCTGCGCCACCATCAACAAGTTTGCAGGCTGTGCCATTTCCACCCCCGTGGTGGACAATGGTAGCCGACTGAGAGCATCCACACAGTTCTCGGTGCCTGGCCTATGGCTGATAGCGCGAGTGCCCATCTTTGTATGCGGGCTGAGGCATTAGTATTTATCCCCTTGTTTTCAGTGAACAGGGATATGAGGGGCTTGTGATCGGTTTCCAGCTCAAATTTGAGGCCAAACAACTGATGCATTTTCTTTACCCGGAACACACACGCTAATGTCTCTTTCTCAATCATGCTATAGGCCCTCTCGGCCTTAGACAAGCTCCTGGAGGCATAGGCAACAGGTTACAACTTCCCCGCAACGTTAGCTTGTTGTAATACACACCCAACTCCGTACGACGACACATCACATGCTAGCACGAGTCTTTTACACGGGTTATACAATACAACAGCTTGTTGGAGCATAAAATGTTTCTGGCTTTCTCAAAAGCAATTACTTGCTTTTTTCCCCATACCCAGTTCTCACCTTTATGCAATAACACATGTACGGGCTGTAAGAGGGTGCTTAACCCCGGTAGGAAGTTACCAAAATAGTTGAGGAGTCCCAGGAACGACCGCAGCTCCGTGACGTTCTGTGGCCTGGGCACATTCCTGATAGCCCCTGTCTTGGCGTCTGTGGGCCGAATGTAGTCCGCCGCGATCTTTCTCCCCAAAAACTTCACTTCTGTTGCCATGAAGACGCATTTCGACCTCTTCAGCCGCAGCCCTACGCGATCCAGTCGGTGGAGGACCTCCTCCAGGTTTTGTAGGTGCTCGACGGTGTCCTGACCCGTGACCAATATGTGGTCCTGATAAACCACCGTGTGTGGTACCGACTTGAGTAGGCTCTCCTTGTTTCTCTGGAAGATCGCTGCAGCCGACCGAATTCCAAACGGGCATCTGCTGTAGATGAACAGTCCCTTGTGCGTGTTGATGCAGGTGAGGCCCTTCGAAGACTCCTCCAGCTCCTGCGTCATGTAAGCCGAAGTCAGGTCGAGCTTGGTGAACGTCTTGCCTCCTGCCAGCGTCGCAAATAGGTCGTCTGCCTTCGGTAGCGGGTATTGGTCCTGTAGCGAGAAACGATTAATAGTTACTTTATAATCGCCGCAAATCCTGACCGTGCCATCACTTTTGAGTGCTGGAACAATCGGGCTGGCCCACTCATATAATTCCACTGGGGAGATGATGCCCTCGTGTTGCAGCCTGTCTAGCTCGATTTCCATTCTCTCCCTCATCATGTGAGGTACCGCTCGCGCCTTGTGGTGAATGGGTCGTGCCTCTGGGACCAAGTGGATCCGCACCTTCGCCCCGGAAAAGTTTCCAATGCCTGGCTCAAAAAAGGAAGGAAATTTGTTAAGAACCTGGGTACTAGAGGCCTCATCGACATGTGATAGCGCTCAGATGTAATCGCAGTTCCAGCGGATTTTGCCCAGCCAGCTCCTTCCAAGCAGTGTGGGGCCATCGCCCGGGACAATCCAGAGTGGCAGTTCGTGGACCCTGCCCTCATAGGTGACCTTGACCATGGCGCTGCCCAGGACAGTGATGAGCTCTTTGGTGTACGTTCTCAGTTTCGTGTGGATGGGGCTCAGGGCTGGTCTGAATGCCTTGTTGCACCACAGTCTCTCAAACATCTTTTTACTCATGATGGATTGGCTAGCACCAGTGTCCAGTTCCATGGCTACGGGTAAGCCATTCAATTTAGCATTATAGGTGGACATTTCGTCGAAAATGTGTGCACCCCGTGTACTTCAGCATCTGCCTCCTCTCTCTGAGGCTCGAAGTTGCTTTTATCCACCATGGACTAATCTTCCGCTGCCACATGGTGGTTAGCAGGTTTTGATGCATGAATAGGCTGAATGGAAGCCTCCATAACGCAAACAAGGTGTGAAAGGAATTAAGGGTTATGGGGAGCGGGCGGGTAAGTGGAGCTGAGTCCACGGCCAGATCAGCCATGAACTTGTTGAATGGCGGAGCAGGCTCGAGGGGCTAGATGGCCTACTCCTGTTCCTAATTCTTATGTTCTTATGTAATTGCCTTGCCTTCATCCTTTGTTGCGGACTCTGAGTCATCTGGGTCACCTGAGGCCTGCAGGCAGTTGCAGACTCGTGGTTTCTGCCCTGTACATTTCTGCTCGCAAACACAGTTCCAGTTAATTTCTGAACATTGCTAGCACTTGTGTGCTGAGAGATTTGTTTGGTGTTATCACTGGTGGACATAAACGCCTGTGCTATCGCAATGGGCTGTGCTATCGCAATGGGTCGGTGTCTCTACAGTCAAAAGTTTTCAAGGGATGGTTTCGTGGCCAATGCCCAGTACAAAAAAGTCTCTGAGCATTTGCTCCAGGTAGCCATTAAACTCACATTGCCCTGCAAGTCGCCTTAGCTTGGCGACATAGCTCGCCACTTCCTGACCTTCAGATCACTGGCACGTGTAGAACCGATACCTCGCCATCAGCACACTCTCCCTCGGGTTAAGATGCTCCCGAACCAGTGTACATAGCTCCTCATACGACTTATCTGTGGGTTTCACCGGAGCCAGAAGATTCTTCATGAGGCTGTAGGTCGGTGCCCCGCAGACTGTGAGGAGGACCGCTCTCCTTTTTGCAGCGCTTACTTCTCCGTCCAGCTTGTTGGCTACAAAGTACTGGTCTAGCCGTTTGACATAGGCTTCCCAGTCCTCACCCTCTGAGAACTTCTCCAGGATGCCCACAGTTTGCTGCATCTTTGCGTTGGATACGTATACTCGTCGCCAGTTATTGTGTTCCTAACATAGATGAGACTGCACACAGGGAGGTTAAAGTAACAGTGACCTCAGTCTTTATTAAGACACTCCAGAGTGAGGAACAGGCCTTAGGGGCCGGCTTATATACAGTGCTCCCAAGGGATGCTGGGATCCCTTGGGACTTCAGGGGAAGCGCTCCCTGGTGGTGGAAAATGGGAGTGCATGCTTTACAGATACACAACAGCCGGCACTTGGGTGGGCGGAGGCCTTGAGCAAGTTCGGCCCCTGTGTTTTTGATTCGAAGTCTAAATCATTCATATAAATTGTGAACAACAGTGGTCCCAACACTGATCCTTGTGGAACATCACCACCCACCTTCTGTCACTGTGAATAGTTACCCTTTACCCCTACTCTCTGCTTTCTGTCTTGAAGCCAGCTAGCTATCCATTCTGCTACTTGTCCCCTGACTCTGCATTCTCTGACCTTGTCCATCAGTCTATTGTGGGGTACTTTATCGAAGGACTTTTGAAAATCTAGATACATTACATCTACTGCTTAACAATGTCTGCTCACTCTGTTACCTCAAAGAATTCAATGAGGTTGGTCAAGCAAGACTTTCCCTTTTGAAATCCATGCTGACTATTCATTATTATATTTTTGGTTTCTAGACATTCTTCTATTTTCTCCTTTAGTAGGGATTCCATTATTTTTCCTACCACCGATGTTAAGCTGACTGGTCTATAATTCCCTGGATATGTTCTATCCCCCTCCTTAAATATTGGTATTATGTTAGCTATCTGCCAGTCTTCTGGCACTACACCTTTTTCTAACCAATTATTAAATGTGTAGTAATGCCTCTGCTATCTCTTCCCTGGATTCTTTTAAAATGCGTGGATGCAATCCATCCGGACCAGGGGTTTTATCCTCTTTGAATTTGAGTGCAGGGGTGATCTCAGGAAGCACTTCTTCACACAAAGGCTAGAGGAAATTTGCAACTCTTTCTCTAAAAAGGCTGTGGAGGCTGGGGTTAATTGGAGCTTTCAAGACTGAGAAGGATAGATTTTTGGTGGTAAGGGTCTCAATGGATTATGGAGCAAAGTAGGTAAATGCTGTTGAGGTACAGATCAGCCATTGAATGGCACAGCAGGTTTTGAACATAAGGACATATGAAATAGGAGCAGGAGTTGGCCATTTGACCCCTCGAGCCTGTTCCAGCATTTAATATGATCGTGGCTGATCTGATCATGGACTCAGCTCCACTTCCCCACCCACTCCCCAAACCTATTTACTCCCTTATTGCTCTAAAATCTATCTATCTCCGCCTTAAATATATTCAATGACCCAGCCTCCACAGTTCTCTGGGGCAGAGAATTCCATAGCTTTATAACCCTCCGAGAGAAGACATTCCTCCTCATATCAGTTTTAATTGAGCGGCCCCTTATTCTGAGACTATGTCCCCTAATTTTAGTTTCTCCTATGAGTGAAAATATCCTCTCTGCATCCACCTTGTCGAGTCCGCTCATTATCTTATGTTTCGATAAGATCACCTCTCATTCTTCTGAATTCCAATGTGTATAGGTCCAACCTACTCAACCTATCTTAAAGTCAACCCCCTCATCTCCAGAATCAACCTAGTGAACCTTCTCTGAACAGCCTCCAATGCAAGTATATCCTTTCTTAAATATGGAGACCAAAATTGCACGCAGTACTCCAGGTATGGACTCGCCAATACCCTGTATAGTTCTAGCAGGACTTCTCTGCTTTTATACTCCATCCCCCTTGCAATAAAGGCCAACATTCCATTTGCCTTCCTGATCACTTGCTGTACCTGCATATTAACTTGTTGTGTTTCATGTACGAGGACACTCAGATCCCTCTGTACTGCAGCACTTTACAATTTTTCTCCATTTAAATTATAATTTGCTTTTCTATTTTTTCTGCCAAAGTGAATAACCTCACATTTTCCCACATTATACTCCATCCGCCAAATTTTTTTCCCACTCACTGCCTGTCTATTATCTCTTTGCAGATTTTTTTGTGTTCTCCTCACAATTTGCTTTCCCACCCATCTTTGTATCATCAGCAAACTTGGCTACATTACACTCAGTCCCTTCATCCAAGTCATTAATATAGATTGTAAATAGTTGAGGCCCCAGCACTGATCCCTGCTGCACCCCACTAGTTACTGTTTGCCAACCGGAAAATGACCCATTTATCCCGACTCTCTGTTCTCTGTTAGTTAGCCAATCCTCTATCCATGCTAATATATTACCCCCAACCCCGTGAACTTTTATCTTGTGCAGTAACCTTTTATGTCGCACCTTATTGAATGCCTGCTCAAAATCCAAATACACCACATCCACTGGTTCCCCTTTATCCACCCTGCTCGTTACATCCTCAAAGAACTCCAGCAAATTTGTCAAACATTATTTCACTTTCATAAAACCATGCTGACTCTGTTTGATTGAATTATGCTTTTCCAAATGTCCCGCTACTGCTTCCTTAATAATGGACTCCAGCATTTTCCTAACGACGGATGTTAGGCTAACTGGTCTATAGTTTCCGGCTTTTTGCCTGCCTCCTTTTTTAAATAGGGACGTTACATTTGCAGTTTTCCAATCTGCTGGGACCTCCCCAGAATCCAGGGAATTTTGGTAGATTGCAACCAATGCATCCACTATCTCCGCAGCCACCTCTTTTATGACCTAAGGATGTAAGGCATCAGGTCCAGGGGACTTGTCCGCCTTTAGTCCCATTATTTTATCGAGTACTATTTCTTTAGTGATAGTGATTGCATTAAGTTCCTCCTCCCTATAGCCCCTTGATTATCCACTATTGGGATGTTTTTAGTGTCTTCTACCATGAAGACTGATACAAAATATTTGTTCAACGTCTCTATCATTTCCATGTTCCCCATTATTAATTCCCCAATCTCATCCTCTAAGGGACCAACATTTACTTTAGCTACTTTTTCCTTTTTATGTACCTGTAGAAACTCTTACTATCTGTTTTTATATTTTGTGCTAGTTTACTTTCATAATCTATCTTCCCTCTCTTTATCATTTTTTTAGTTGTTCTTTGCTGGCTTTTAAAAGTTTCCCAATCATCTGGCCTCCCACTAGTCTTGGCCACATTGTATGCCGTTGTTTTCAATTTAATTTCCTTAGTTAGCCACGGATGGTTATCCCTTCTCTTACAGTCTTTCCTTCTCATTGGGATATATTTTTGTTGCGAGTTATGAAACATCTCCTTAAATGTCTGCCACTGCTCATCAACCGTCACACACTTTAATCTATTTTCCCAGTCCACTTTAGCCAACTCTGCCCTCATACCTTTGTAGTCTCCTTTATTTAAGCTTAGGACCCTGGTTTGAGATCCAACTTTCTCACCCTCCAACTGAATTTGAAATTCAACCATGTTATTGTCACTCATTCCGAGAGGATCCTTTACTACAAGATCATTTATTAATCCTATCTCATTACACAGTACCAGATCTAAGATAGCCTGCTCCCTGGTTGGTTCCGCAACGTGCTGTTCAAGGAAACATAGAAACATAGAAAATAGGTGCAGGAGTAGGCCATTCGGCCCTTTGAGCCAGCACCACCATTCAATGAGTTCATGGCTGAACATGCAACTTCAGTACCACATTCCTGCTTTCTCGCCATACCCCTTGATCCCCCTAGCAGTAAGGACTACATCTAACTCCTTTTTGAATATATTTAGTGAATTGGCCTCAACAACTTTCTGTGGTAGAGAATTCCACAGGTTCACCACTCTCTGGGTGAAGAAGTTTCTCCTCATCTCAGTCCTAAATGGCTTACCCCTTATCCTTAGACTGTGACCCCTGGTTCTAGACTTCCCCCACATTGGGAACATTCTTCCTGCATCTAACCTGTCTAAACCCATAAAATTTTAAACATTTCTATGAGATCCCCTCTCATTCTTCTGAACTCCAGTGAATACAAGCCCAGTTGATCCAGTCTTTCTTGATATGTCAGTCCCGCCATCTCTGGAATCAGTCTGGTGAACCTTCGCTGCACTCCCTCAATAGCAAGAATGTCCTTCCTCAAGTTAGGAGACCAGAACTGTACACAGTACTCCAGGTGTGGCCTCACCAAGGCCCTGTACAACTGTAGTAACACCTCCCTGCCCCTGTACTCAAATCCCCTCGCTATGAAGGCCAAAATGTCATTTGCTTTCTTAACCGCCTGCTGTACCTGCATGCCAACCTTCAATGACTGATGTACCATGATACCCAGGTCTCGTTGCACCTCCCCTTTTCCTAATCTGTCACCATTCAAATAATAGTCTGTCTCTCTGTTTTTACCACCAAAGTGGATAACCTCACATTTATCCACATTATACTTCATCTGCCTTGCATTTGCCCACTCACCTAACCTATCCAAGTCACTCTGCAGCCTCATAGCATCCGCCTCGCAGCTCACACTGCCACCTAACTTAGTGTCATCCGCAAATTTGGAGATACTACATTTAATCCCCTCGTCTAAATCATTAATGTACAATGTAAACAGCTGGGGCCCCAGCACAGAACCTTGCAGTACCCCACTAGTCACTGCCTGTCATTCTGAAAAGTACCCATTTACTCCTACTCTTTGCTTCCTGTCTGACAACCAGTTCTCAATCCACGTCAGCACACTACCCCCAATCCCATGTGCTTTAACTTTGCACATTAATCTCTTGTGTGGGACCTTGTCGAAAGCCTTCTGAAAGTCCAAATACACCACATCAACTGGTTCTCCCTTGTCCACTCTACTGGAAACATCCTCAAAAAATTCCAGAAGATTTTTCAAGCATGATTTCCCTTTCACAAATCCATGCTGACTTGGACCTATCATGTCACCTCTTTCCAAATGCGCTGCTATGACATTCTTAATAATTGATTCCATCATTTTACCCACTACCGATGTCAGGCTGACCGGTCTATAATTCCCTGTTTTCTCTCTCCCTCCTTTTTTAAAAAGTAGGGTTACATTGGCTACCCTCCACTCCATAGGAACTAATCCAGAGTCTATGGAATGTTGGAAAATGACTGTCAATACATCCCCTATTTCCCAGTCCATCAGACCCTGGGGATTTATCGGCCTTCAATCCCATCAATTTCCCCAACACAATTTCCCGACTAATAAGGATTTCCCTCAGTTCCTCCTTCTTACTAGACCCTCTGACCCCTTTTATATCCGGAAGGTTATTTGTGTCCTCCTTAGTGAATACCGAACCAAAGTACTTGTTCAATTGGTCCGCCATTTCTTTGTTCCCCGTTATGACTGGCCCTGATTCTGACTGCAGGGGACCTACGTTTGTCTTTACTAACCTTTTTCTCTTTACATATCTATAGAAGCTTTTGAAGTCCACCTTAATGTTCCCTGCAAGCTTCCTCTCGTATTCTATTTTCCCTGCCCGAAAGAAACCCTTTGTCCTCCTCTGCTGAGTTCTAAATTTCTCCCAGTCCCCGGGTTCACCGCTATTTCTGGCCAATTTGTATGCCACTTCCTTGGCTTTAATACTATCCCTAATTTCCCTTGATAGCCATGGTTGAGCCACCTTCCCTTTTTATGCCAGACAGGGATGTACAATTGTTGTAGTTCATCCATGCGGTCTCTAAATGTCTGCCATTGCCCATCCACTGTCAACCCCTTAAGTATCATTCACCAATCTATCCTAGCCAATTCACGCCTCATACCTTCAAAGTTATCATTCTTTAAGTTCTGGTCCATGGTCTCTGAATTAACTGTTTCATTCTCCATCCTAATGTAGAATTCCACCATATTACGGTCACTCTTCCCCAAGGGGCCTCGCACAACGAGATTGCCAATTAATCCTCTCTCGTAACACAACACCCAGTCTAAGATGGCCTCCCCTAGTTGGTTCCTCGACATATTGGTCTAGAAAACCATCCCTTATGCACTCCAGGAAATCCTCCCCCACCGTATTGCTTCCAGTTTGGTTAGCCCAATCTATACGCATATTAAAGTCACCCATGATAACTGCTGCACCTTTATTGCATGCATCCATAACTATCCTGGATACACTCTATGAACTCTTCCCCAAGGCTATCCTGGCCAATTTGATTTGTCCAATCAATATGAAGGTTAAAATCGCCCATGATTATTGTCATTCCTTTATTACAAACCTCCATTATTTCTCAATTTATACTCCATCCAACAGCGTAGTTACTGTTAGGGGGCCTATAGACTACACCCACCAGCGACTTTTCCCCTTATTATTCCTCACCTCCACCCAATCAGATTCAACATCTTGATCTTCTGAACCAATATTGCTCACTAACGCACTGATCTCATCCTTTAGTAACAGAGCTACCCCACCTCCTTTTCCTTTCCGTCTGTCCTTCTGAATTGTCAAATAGCCCGGAATATTTAGTTCCCAGTCCAGGTCACCTTGCAACCACGTCTGTGTAATGGCTATCAGATCATACCCATTTGTATCTATTTGTGCCGTCAACTCATCTATTTTGTTACAAATGCTGCATGCATTCAGATAAAGAGCTTTTAAATTTGTTTTTTTACTATTTTTTCCTGCTTTGACCCCACTTTCTGATTCATCTTTTTGTTTATACATCATGTCCCTTACTGCCACGCTCTGGTTTTCATTTTCCCCAGTGCTATCCTGCTCTGTTGCCTTCTCCTTGTTCTTTGACTTTTTAAGTTTTTGCTCACCTGAATCCTCCCCCACCGCCCCACCCCACCCCCGCACTAATGAGTTTAAAGCCCTCTCTACAGCCCTAGTTACCTAGTTATTTGATTGGCCAGGACCCTAGTCCCAGCATGGCTCAAGTGAAGCCTGTCCCAACGGAACAGCTCCCTCTTATCCCAGTACTGGTGCCCGTGTCCCAGGAACCAAAACCCATTTCTCCCACACCGATCTTTGAGCCACGTGTTTAACTCTGACCTTATTGACCCGATGCAAATTTGCTCGTGGCTCAGGTAGTAATCCAGAGATTATTACCTTTGTGGTTCTGATTTTTAATTTGGCCCCTAATCCCTCATAATCCCTCAGCAGAACCTCTTTCTTTGTCCTATCTATGTCATTGGTACCCACGTGGACCACGACAACTGGATCTCCCCCCTCCCACTCCAAGTTCCTCTCCAGCCAAGCGGAGATGTCCATAATCCTGGCACCAGGCAGGGAACACAGCCTTCGAGACCCACGCTTCCGGCTGCAGAGAACTGTATCTATTCCCCTAATGATACTTTCCCTTACCACTACAATGTTTCCTTTTACTCCACCTGCTGGAATGGCCCCCTGTACCACGGTGCTGTGGTCAGTTTGCTCATCCTCCCTGCAGTCCCTGCTCTCGTCCACACGGAGCAAGAGCCTCGAACCTGTTGGTCAAGAGCAAGAGCCGAGGCTCCTCCATCATTACCTCCTGGTACCCCATACCTGCCTCACTCGTAGTCACACCCTCCTGTCCCTGACCACGGATCGAATTTGAATTAATTAATCTAATTGGTGTGACTAGCTCCTGGATCGCAACGTCCAGGTAACTCTCCCCCTCCCCGATGTGTCGCAGTGTCTGCAGCTCAGACTCCAGCTCATCAACACGGAGCCCAAGTCCTCGAGCTGCAGACACTTGCTGCAGTTGTGGTCACCGTGGACCTCAATGGTGTCAATCAGCTCCCACATGCTGCAGCAGAAACACATCGCCCGCCCTGCCACCTCTAATATATTTAAATAATTAAGTTTTCAAGTTTAGTTTTTAATCCCGGCTCTTAATTCAAACCAGTGCCCCAATCACTTCCCTTCTTTCCTGTGACAGCTGAATACCTGATTTCTGTTCTTAATGTGTGTTGCTGGGAATTAATGGGAACAAAGATCTTTTTGTGGCCAAAAAGGCTTCATGATATGTATCCATTACAACACACAAACACAGGCTCCAGCACACCTGCACCAGGAAACGTAACCCGTGCTGTACCTGCCTGGGAGTGTTTGATGGGACAGTGTAGAGGGAGCTTTACTCTGCATCTAACCCCCTGTACCTGCCCTGGGAGTGTTTGATGGGACAGTGTAGAGGGAGCTTTACTCTGTATCTAACCCCGTGCTGTACCTGCCCTGGGAGTGTTTGATGGGACAGTGTAGGAGGAGCTTTACTCTGTATCTAACCCCGTGCTGTACCTGCCCTGGGAGTGTTTGATGGCACAGTGTAGAGGGAGCTTTACTCTGTATCTAACCTGTGCTGTACCTGCTCTGGGAGTGTTTGATGGGACAGTGTAGAGGGAGCTTTACTCTGTATCTAACCCGTGCTGTACCTGCCCTGGGAGTGTTTGATGGGACAGTGTAAAGGGAGCTTTACTCTGTATCTAACCTGTGCTGTACCTGCCCTGGGAGTGTTTGATGGGACAGTGTAGAGGGAGCTTTACTCTGTATCTAACCTGTGCTGTACCTGCCCTGGGAGTGTTTGATGGGACAGTGTAGAAGGAGCTTTACTCTGTATCTAACCTGTGCTGTACCTGCCCTGGGAGTGTTTGATGGGACAGTGTAGAGGGAGCTTTACTCTGTATCTAACCTGTGCTGTACCTGCCCTGGGAGTGTTTGATGGGACAGTGTAGAAGGAGCTTTACTCTGTATCTAACCTGTGCTGTACCTGCCCTGGGAGTGTTTGATGGGACAGTGTCGAAGGAGCTTTACTCTGTATCTAACCCCGTGCTGTACCCGCCCTGGGAGTGTTTGATGGGACAGTGTAGAAGGAGCTTTACTCTGTATCTAACCTGTGCTGTACCTGCCCTGGGAGTGTTTGATGGGACAGTGTAGAAGGAGCTTTACTCTGTATCTAACCCCCTGTACCTGCCCTGGGAGTGTTTGATGGGGCAGTGTAGAGGGAGCTTTACTCTGTATCTAACCTGTGCTGTACCTGCCCTGGGAGTGTTTGATGGGACAGTGTAGAGGGAGCTTTACTCTGTATCTAACCTGTGCTGTACCTGCCCTGGGAGTGTTTGATGGGACAGTGTAGAAGGAGCTTTACTCTGTATCTAACCCCCTGTACCTGCCCTGGGAGTGTTTGATGGGACAGTGTAGAGGGAGCTTTACTCTGTATCTAACCCCCTGTACCTGCCCTGGGAGTGTTTGATGGGACAGTGTAGAAGGAGCTTTACTCTGTATCTAACCTGTGCTGTACCTGCCCTGGGAGTGCAGGAAATGTAACTTGTCTGATCGCACAGATGTTCCCCTTGATGAGCGCAATCTTGATCTGGGAAAAAGTATGAAAGAGAAATTGATTTCAATCTGCTTAAACTGAACTACAATTATAGAAAAATTAAAAAAAATAATTATCTTGTAATTGATTGAGTAAAAAACGCACCTAGCAGGCAGTGAAGGGTTTAAACTTTGTTGGCAGGGGATTACAAAACTACATATTTGACTTGACAAAGCGGTCATTCACCCTGATCTGTCGGTGCAGCAGGCAGAACACACAGACCCAGCCGTCTCCACCTGTACCGTGGGCACGGAACAGGCCAGAGCTCGGAGGCTGCGAGAGTCGGGGGTTCCCGAGTCCCACACCGAGGAACCATCTCCCGGTTGAAGAGAGATGGACCGGCACTGGCTCCCAGTCCTGCTCGCTGCCAGCCTGGCTACTCCGTGGGAGACCGCCTCCGTCGCAGGTGGGTGGTCAAAAGGAAACGGGTGGAAAGAACTGCAAGCACCAATACTGGGAACACTCAGCAATTGTGGAGAGAGAAACCGCGTCAATGTGTCGGGTCAGTGACCCTTCATCAGAACCGGGAAAGTTGTCACAGATTGTTAAGGAAGGGCGGGGGTGCTCAGAAGGGAAGGTCTGTGACAGGGTGGGAGGCAGGAGAGGTTTAAGAGACAAAAGGGATGATGGGCAGGAATGGGATTGTTATGGGACAAGTTAACAAACCCCTTCAGTATGTGAGGGGGGGCGAGGGGTGTGTGTGGGGGGGGAGCGAGGGGTGTGTGTGGGGGGGGGGCTCAGTGTAGGTGTGAGGAGGGGCTCGGTGTGTGAGGGGGGCGAGGGGTGTGTGTGGGGTCTCGGTGTGTGAGGGGGGCTCGGTGTGTGTGGGGGGGGCTCGGTGTGTGTGGGGGGGGCTCGGTGTGTGAGGAGGGTGAGGGGTGTGGGGGGGGCTCAGTGTGTGAGGGGGGGCTCGGTGTGTGTGGGGGGGGCGAGGGGTGTGAGGGGGGCGAGGGGTGTGAGGGGTGTGAGGGGAGCTCAGTGTGTGAGGGGGGGCTCGGTGTGTGTGGGGGGGGCTCGGTGTGTGAGGAGGGCGAGGGGTGTGGGGGGGGCTCGGTGTGTGAGGGGGGGCTCGGTGTGTGTGTGGGGGGGGCTCGGTGTGTGTGGGGGGCTCGGGGTGTGAGGGGGGGCTCGGTGTGTGAGGGGGCTCGGTGTGTGAGGGGGCTCGGTGTGTGAGGGGTGTGAGGGGGGGCTCAGTATTTGAGATGTGTGAGGGGCTCAGTGTGTGAGGGGGGGCTCAGTGTGTGAGGGGGCTCGGTGTGTGTAAGGGGGCTCAGAGTGTGAGGTGTTCGGTTTAAGTCTATTTTCAACTTCTGTTGATCATTTTAGTGGTTTAAGCAGCTGAATTTCCAGATCCCTTTGTTCCTTTTGATAATTTAGTTTCTTACCGGTCGGACTGGACGAAAATTTGGCCCCTGACCCCCGACCCCCGAGCGGCCCCGACCCCCGAGCGGCCCCGACCCCCGAGCGGCCCCGACCCCCGAGCGGCCCCGACCCCCGAGTGGCCCCGACCCCCGAGCGGCCCCGACCCCCGAGCGGCCCCGACCCCCGAGTGGCCCCGACCCCCGAGTGGCCCCGACCCCCGAGTGGCCCCGACCCCCGAATCCCGAGCGGGCCCAACCACCAAACGGTCCCAACCGCCCCAAGCGTGGCCGACCCCCGAGCGGCCCCGACCCCCGAGCGGCTCTGACCCCCGAGCCCCGACCCCCAAGTGGCCCCGACCCCCGAGCGGCCCCGACCCCCGAGCGGCCCCGACCCCCAAGTGGCCCCGACCCCCGAGTGGCTCTGACCCCCGAGCCCCGACCCCCGAGCGGCCCCGACCCCCGAGCGGCCCCGACCCCCGAGCCCCGACCCCCGAGCGGCTCTGACCCCCGAGCCCCGACCCCCGAGCGGCCCCGACCCCCGAGCCCCGACCCCCAAGTGGCCCCGACCCCCGAGCGGCCCCGACCCCCGAGCCCCAACCCCCAAGTGGCCCCGACCCCCGAGCGGCCCCGACCCCCGAGCGGTCCTGACCCGGTGAGGCGTATCTTCTGGGTCTGTACCAATCTGTGGTATTCAAGTCCAGTCTCAAGGTCAGCTTCCCAGTCGAAGTAGCGAGGCTCTCTTTGCTCGTAGATGGTGTTTCTTCTCTCTGTCCCAGACAGAGTGCTCAGTCCTTGTGCCTTGAATGAAGCAAGTAAGCGTAAAGAGAGAGATGGCAGCCAAAACCTGCCACTCTTATACCTGCAAAATGCTTCTGAATCTTTGCACCAAAAATCAGTCCTTCGCCTGAGGCAGTGCAACTGAAAGAGCAAAATCATGTCTTCGGCCTGATGCTTTGTTACTGGGCTGTTTCCTCGATAAGGTTCCAACAAGTCTGGGTGGTCAAAAAACTTCTTTGTGTCTTGAGCACCAACCAATCTTCTTGATCTCTCACTGATTACATGGCAAAGGCCCGTCCATCAACCATCTTCCTGCCATTTCAGCCATTGATTTCTGCCCACCTGATGTGTATTCCTGTCAAGCTGTCTGCCCTTCTGCAGTAACAGCCAAGTTCCAAAACTTAAAGTCCAAAAGTTTATGTTTTTGCTGTCAATGTTTTCGCCGCATTCTTATAGCACCGACCCCCGAGTGTCCCTGACCCCTTAGCGGCCCCGACCTCTGAACCCCAAGTGGCCCTGACCCCCGAGCGGCCCCGACCCTCCCAATGGCCCCAACCCCCAAGCGGCCCTGACCCCCGAGCGTCCCCGAACCCCGAGCGTCCCCGACCCCCGACCCCTGAGAGTCGCCGACCCCCGAGCCCCGAGCGTGCCCGCCCCCCCCCGAGCGCCGTGCAGCCCCGACCTCAGTGAGTTCGGGAGGCCAGAAGTCCGAGGGGCAGGAGGGCCGGAGGTCGGCGAGGTGTTCACTTCTGGCAAGGAGCTCACAGCCCTCGTCCGGGTAGGTAAGTGGTTGGCCTTTTGATTCGTAAGTGTCTCTCTTTTTCTTTTTTATTAGATTTGAATTAATAAGTCTAACTAGAGGGATGGCGGAGCGGCTCAGTCCTGTGGAGTGCATGTGGGAAGTCCTGGTCATTTCGTACGGTCTAGACAACCCTGTGTGCAGGAGGTGTCTCCAGCTTCAACTACTCGAACTCCGCGTTTCGGAGCATGAGCGGCGGCTGGAGTCAATGCGGTGCATCCGCGAGGCTGAGAGCTACGGGGACAGCACGTTTCAGGAGGTGGTCACCCCGCAGCTTAAAACCGTGCAGGTAGATGAGAAGTGGGTGACCACTAGATGGAGGAAAAACGCTAGGCAGGTAGTGCAGGAGTCTCCCCCTGAGTCCATCTCGCTTTCCAACCGATATTCTCTTCTGAGCACCGGTGGGGGCGATGGTGCCTCGGGGGAGTGCAGCCAGAGCCAAGTCCAAGGCCCCACGGGTGGCTCAGCTGCACAGGGGGGGAGGGACAAAGAACAAAAGAGCTGTAGTGGTAGGGATTCAATAGTCAGGGGAACAGAGAGGGCTTTCTGCAGCAGCAGACGTGACTCCAGGATGCTATGGTGCCTCCCTGGTGCCAGGGTCAAGGATGTCACAGAGCGGATGCAGGGCATTCTGGGGGAGGTAAGAGGGTAAACAGCCAGAGGTCGTGGTCTATGGGTAGAAAGAGGGATGGGGTCCTGCAGGCAGAACTTAGGGAGCTAGGAGAAAAATTAAAGGGTAGGAGCTCAAAGGTAGTAATCTCCGGGTTACTACCGGTGCCACGTGCGAATGAGTACAAGAATAGAAGTAGAGAGGATGAACCCGTGGCTGGAGAGTTGGTGTAGGAGGTGCTGGTGATTTATTTACTTTAAGTACAGCCAGCCTTTCTAATATCTCTTTATCCATTTTTATTCCATCCAGTTTCTCTTCTCCCCCTCCTTCACTATGTCTGTGGCAGCATCTTCCTCCTCGGTGAAGACAGATGCAAAGTATTCATTTAGTAACTCAGCCGTACCCTCTGCCTCCAAGTGTAGGTCTCCCTTCTGGTCCCTAATCAGGCCCACCCCTCCTCTCACTACCCATTTAATATTTAATGCCTATAGAAGACTTTTGGATTACATTTTATGTTAGCTGTCATTCTATCCTCATACCCTCTCTCTGCCCCTCTTATTTTCTTTTTCACTTCACCTCTGACCTTTCCATATTAAGCCTGATTCTCAGATGTATTCTCGGCCTGACATCTGTCATACAGGCTCTTTTTCTGCTTCATCTTACTCTCTATCCAGGGAGTTCTGGCTTTAGTTGCCCAACTTTCCCCCCGAGTGGGAACATACCTCGACTGTAACCCGAACTATTTCCTCTTTAAAGGCAGCCCATTGTTTAACTACAGTATTGCCTGCCAATCTTTGATTCCACTTTACCCGGGCCAGATCTGTTCTCATCCCACTGAAATTGGCCTTCCCCCAATTAAACATTTTTACTCGAGATTGCTCCCTGTCCTTTTCCATAGCTAATCGAAACACAATCTCTGAGATCCCATAGTCTTTTCCCAGTTCTGTACATGGATTACTGGGATGTTTATTTGCTGTTGAGATGTCTGGCAGTGTTTCACCTTTTAAACATGTTGACTGTTCTTTGGGACAGTCTCCTGTTGACTCGGCCAGTCACAAGTGTTGCACAATGTTCCCTTCCAGGCTCCGCAATCCACTCAACACTTGCCTAAACACTCACCTCTTTGTCCCTCCCGGATCGAGAAACATTAACTGCACTTCAAATTTCACGGACCAGATTCCCACTGGTGTCGATTTGAAGCAGAAGTTAATCCCAGTGATTGACTCCTGGATCATGGGGAATCTGGATCGGAGGGGAATCTCAGCGGCTGTGTGCATGCAGAACTCTCCCGTAAATCGCTGATCCATTGCCTGTACACAGTTGGCAAGCTTCCATTCATTGCAGATTCAACACATTCCAACATAGTCCAGGGGGGCCAGGGGGTTACTGCACCGCCTGACTGACCCCTGGTACTGCACACCACCCCCCCCCACCCCCGACTGACCCCTGACGCCTGGTACTCCACTCCCTCCCCTCCCTCCAGTCCCGACCCCACTCCCCGGACTAACCCCTGACAATTCTCTCCATATAACAATGTCTTCTAATCTTTCTATATTTATCATGAACAGAGCTAATTATTAGAGCTGTTGTACGGAGCCGCTAAGTAAGGACACGGAGTCAGTTCGTCGGCTCTTTCGCTGGAGACTGCTCACAGAAGGAAGGTGTTGGGAAAGAGGCCAACCTGTGACAATAGAGAATTTGCAGAAAGTTTTTGTCACAGTTCCACATGAAAGACTCTGAATTATATTTCTTTTAAATGAGGAACCCAGGACTGGATGTGAAAAGGGTTAATAAATAAAAAAAAACAGGGAGTCCTCACACGGGTGGGTGGGGGGGGGGGGTTGCTGCAGTGTCAGACAGGTGGGGAGCGGGGGAGAGCACATGCGGGATGGAGTCCCTGAGGGGCCAGTGTCAGTCTGGGGGGGGGGCGCAATACCAGGGGTCAGTCTGGGGGCGGGGGGAGTACCAGGGGTCAGTCTGAGGTGGGGAGGCGTACCAGAGGTCAGTCTGAGGGGGGGGGGGGAAGTACCAAGGGTCAGTCTGAGGGGGGTGAGTACCAGGGGAGTCAGTCTGGGGGGGAGTATCAGGGATCAGTCGGGGGGGGGGAGTATCAGGGGTCAGTCTGGGGGGGGAGTATCAGGGGTCAGTCTGAGGGGGGGGGGAGTATCAGGTGTCAGTCTGAGGGGGAGGGTTGAATACCAGGGGTCAGTCTGGCGGGGGGAGTATCAGGGGTCAGTCGGGGGTGGGGGGAGTACCAGGGGTCAGTCTGTGGGGGGAGTATCAGGGGTCAGTCTGTGGAGGGAGTACCAGGGGTCAGTCTGAGCGAGGGTTGGGGGGAGTATCAGGGGTCAGTCGGGGGGGGAGTATCAGGGGTCAGTCTGAGCGAGGGTTGGGGGGAGTATCAGGGGTCAGTCTGTGGGGGGAGTACCAGGGGTCAGTCGGGGGGGGGAGTATCAGGGGTCAGTCGGGGGGGGGGAGTACCAGGGGTCAGTCGGGGGGGGGGGGGGAGTACCAGGGGTCAGTCGGGGGGGGGGGAGTATCAGGGGTCAGTCGGGAGGGGGGGGGAGTATCAGGGGTCAGTCGGGGGGGGGGAGTATCAGGGGTCAGTCGGGGGGGGGGAGTATCAGGGGTCAGTCGGGGGAGGGGGGAGTACCAGGGGTCAGTTGGGGGGGGGGAGTATCAGGGGTCAGTCTGTGGGGGGAGTACCAGGGGTCAGTCGGGGGGGGGGGAGTATCAGGGGTCAGTCGGGGGGGGGGGGGGGGAGTATCAGGGGTCAGTCTGAGTGGAGGTTGCAGGGTGCAGCGAGAGGAATCCAGAATAGGTAAATGGATAAATATCTGGAAGATAAAAATTAGAAAGGGGCGTGATGGAAGGACGGGGGGAGTGGGACTGATCGGATCGCTCTGTCACAGAACCGGCACAGGCTCGATGGGCCGAATGGCCTCCTCTTGTGCTGTGTGATTCCCGAGGCTAGACATTCGGTGTAAAGGCCTTACCTCCCGAGCGTGTCACTGGCACCGACACCCGCCACATTAGGTGAGGGAAGGGCCCCTCAGACGCAGTAGTGCTGTGCAGCTCAGTGTGCAGCGCTCCTCAAGCCTCAGCACCGTTGCCGTCCCAGGAAGGAAGTGGGGCGCTTGAATTGGCTCCAGCTCCCTCGGGGCGGTAACACCAATTTCTCGAGAGGGGCGAGACTTCCACGCCTGGCGCTAAGTCTTACGCCTCCCGGATGTTACTGCCCCAAACGGGGAGATAATGAATTTCGCCCCTGTGGTTCTCTAAAAGGTGGAATCTACAACGGACCTTCCATTTAATTAAGAGGAGTGTGTGAAACAGAAAGAGTGAGTGGACGTGGGAGCGTATTAGAATGAGACTCTTTAAACTGCTCTTGCTTTTAAAACTCTCATCCTTGTTTTCAAATCCCTCCATGGCCCTCACCCCTCCCTATCCCTGTAATCTCCTCCAGCCCCACAACCCCCCAAGATGTCTGCGCTCCTCTAATTCTGCCCTCTTGTCCATCCCTGATTATAATCACTCCACCATCAGTGGCCGTGCCTTCAGCTGCCTGGGCCCCAAGCTCTGGAACTCCCTCCCTAAACCTCTCCGCCTCTCTACCTCTCTTTCCCCCTTTCAGACGCTCCTTAAATCTTACCTCTTTGACCGATCTTTTAGTCGCCTGTCCTTATATCTCCTTCTGTGCCTCAGTGTGTGATTTATGTTTGTTAACACTCCTGTGACACGACTTGGGGCATTTTACCACGTTAAAGGTGCTGTATAAATGCAAAATGCTTGTTGTTGGGACAGAAAGCTGAGTAGAGTGTGAGAATGAGCGAGAGAGAGAGAGATGCAGAGAGTGAGTGCTGGTGGAGAGGTTTTGAGCTTCAGGCTGGGGCAGGACATCCAGCTAATCATTGTTCTCTTGCAGGAGATGATTACTTGGATCCGATGGTCAGGATCGAGGACGGGATGCTGCGGGGGAAACGGCTGGAGGTGGAAGGGAGTCCCAGGGCGGTGTTTGGGTATTTGGGGATACCATTTGCCGCTCCCCCTGTGGGACCCTTGAGATTTGCCCCTCCTCAGAGACCGCAACCTTGGCCAGGGACCCAGAACGCCACCACCTATCCTCCCATGTAGGAGCATTTCATTCTTTGTAAAACTTGTGTGTTTATGTAAAGCACCAAATCACATCGTCAAAATATTTCCACGCGATTTACACATTGAATTTAAGATAATCGGCAAAAGAACCAGAGAGGGAGAGGAGGAGAAACTTTTTTACGCAGCTAGTCGCTGTGATCTGGAACACGGTGGGAGCAGATTCAATTGTAACTTTCAAAAGGGAACTGGATAAATACTTGAAAAGGAAAAGATGTACAGGGCTATGGGGAAAGAGCGGGGGGAGTGGGACTGTTTGGATCGCTCTGTCACAGAGCCGGCACAGGCTCGATGGGCCAAATGGCCTCTCTCAGCGCTGTATGATTCTTAGGAAGGCAATTCTGTACCAGCAAGATCCCACTATGTACTCTGGGACAATGTAATTTAAAAAAAAGATCTTGCATTTATATAGCGCCTATCACAACCTCAGGACGTTCCAAAGGTGTTGGATTGTCGTAAAAATGCAACTGGTTCACTGGTGTCCCTCGAGGGCAGGGAATCGGACCTTTCGGGAAGTGACCTAACGGGATGCTCAGTTGTATCAAACCGCTGCCAGCGGTTGAAGAAATGGTCCCACCCATTCTCCGGGAGAGGGGCGGGGGCCGTTGCTGATACATTGAAGTTAGAACCCAACAGCTAACACCAATAAATGCCGGCCTTGCCAGCAACATCCACATTCTGAGAATGAATTAACAACAAACTGTGGGCAAAATTGCCTGCGCCCTCATTGAGAACGGTAATCTTCTGAACTCGTAGAACCATAGAAATGTACGGCGCGGAAGAAGACAATTTCGGCCCATTGTGTCCGCGCTGGCAAAAGGTTACCCAGCCTAATCCCATTTTCCAGCTCTCGGTCCGTAGCCCTGCAGGTTACGGCACTTCAGGTGCACATCCAAGTAACATTTTAAATGTGGTGAGGGTTTCTGCCTCTACCACCCTTTCAGGCAGTGAGTTCCAGACCCCCACCACCCTCTGGCTGAAACAATTTCTCCTCAAAACCCCTCTAAACCTCCAACCAAGTACTTTAAATTGATGCCCCCTGGTTGTTGACCTCTCTGCCAAAGGGGAATAGGTCCGTCCTCTCCACTCTATCGGCGCAGAAGTCCCACCTCTGCCCTTACCGCTGCTCAAAGGAAGCGGAGTGCAAGCTCACGCGCTCCACTTCCTTTGGGGGGCGGTAATCGGAGCGCTACGCAGAAGCTCCATGTAGCGCTAACATGCTTCAACACCCCTCCCTTTCGCTTAAAGGAGAGAGGGTCTGCATGCTCTGCAAGGCCTCTGATGCCTCCACTGGGCTCCCAGGGCAGTGTGAGACCGACCCTGCACCACAAGACGGAGCACTGGGCTGTCCGATGGTGGCCCGGACCACGCTCGGCCTGCCATGGTCGGGCCGACCCGAGAGTCGGCGGAAAAAAAGATGGCGGTATGGGGCTTTGGCGCCCTCCCCTTTAAGGAGCATCCCGAGAGTGGAGGTCTGCCAGCCTTGCGGGGCGCGGGGCAATTTCCCCCCACGGGGCGGCGTGGGGTCGCCGCAGAGCTAAAAGTGTCTTGTTAGCGCCCCCCCGGAGGCTATAAAAAGGGGCAATTTCTGTCCCATGTGACTCTCCATCTCTGCTGAACATCACCCTTGAGGCGATAACCAAGACCAGGCTGCACTCATTGGTGAAAATAATGCAACGTTGAGTATTGGCCAGCCCTCAGCGCAGGGGCCACGGGTCCGCCCGAAGGTTAATGCTGCCTGGGCCTGATCCCCTGGGTTTCCACTCAGCAACTCCCAGCAGCACAGGCGTTAGCCAATGTCTCCCCCGATGTGTCCGGGACTTGGGCGGGAAGGCACAAGTGACAGACCGTGTGGTGGTTTGAGACGAAAGGAGCGGCCAGGTTTATCTTTTTAATTTTCAATATCGAGCATCTGTCCCATGAAAGAAAAAAAAATATTGTAAAAGGGAATACACAGAGCTGCTGAGATGAGGCAGACGGAATGGGAGGAGGGCCGTGTGGAGAATAAACCGCAGCACAGACTAGGTGGGCCGAATAGAAACATCGAAAATAGGTGCAGAGTAGGCCATTCAGCCCTTCGAGCCTGCTCCACCATTCAATATGATCATGGCTGATCATTCCCTCAGTACCCCATTCCTGCTTTCTCTCCATACCCCTTGATCCCTTTAGCCGCAAGGGCCACATCTAACTCCCTTTTGAATATGTCCAACGAACTGGATTCAACAACTTTCTGATGTAGAGAATTCCACAGGTTTACCACTCTCTGGGTGAAAAAGTTTCTCCTCATCTTGGTCCTAAATGGCTTACCCCTTATCCTTAGACTGTGTCCCCTGGTTCTGTACTTCCCCAACATCGGGAACATTCTTCCTGTATCTAACCTGTCTAAACCCGTCATAATTTTATATGTTTCTATGAGATCCCCTCTCATCCTTCTAAACGCCAGTGAATATGGCCTGTTTCTGTGCTGTACACTCTGTGTAAGATGAGAAATTGACTGCTGAGCAAATGTAGTAAAGACTCATCACCCAGGAACAGTTTCCAATAATCCAAAGCTTTGCCTCTCTCTCTCTCTCTTCCTCTCCCTCAGGTGTCTGCAGAAGATAAGGAGACGTTTCTCCCCATTCGCGGTCCCTGCCAGTGAGGACTGTTTGTACCTCAGCGTCTATTCCCCAGTCCATCCTTCGCAACAACTCAGCCCTCTACCAGTAAGTCAACATTTGTTCGTTTACACCAGAAATTGTAGAGCTGATAAGATGGTGTGGAGGAGACGCTATTGTTAGGGGGTGGGGTAAATGTGAGCGTTTTTATAATTTAATCCTCAAATCAACAGAGTTTGCAACATTGAATGTCAGACGTGAGAGATTTATTAAGCAAGTCCGGATGAAATGCATCCCAGGCTATTGAGTGAAGTAAAAGAGGAAATAGCAGAGGCCTTGATCATCATTTTCCAGTCCTCTTTGGATATGGGCATGGTGCCAGAGGATTGGAGGACTGCTAATGTAATACCCTTGTTTAAGGAGGGAGAAAGGGATAGGCCGAGTAATTACAGGCCTGTCAGCCTAACCTCAGTGGTGGGAAAATTATTGGAAAAAATCCTGAAAGACAGGATAAATCTACATTTAGAAAGGCAAGGATTAATTAGGGACAATCAGCACAGATTTGTTAAGGGAAGATCGTGTTTGACTAACCTGATTGAATTTTTTGACGAGGTAACCAAGAGGGTCGATGAGGGCAGTGTGTACGATGTAGTGTATATGGACTTTAGCAAGGCTTTTGATAAGGTCCCGCATGTTAGACTGGTCATGAAGGTTAAAGCCCATGGGATGCAGGGCAAAGTGACAAGTTGGATCCAAAATTGGCTCAAAGGCAGGAAGCAAAGGGTAATGATTGATGGATGTTTTTGTGACTGGAAAGATGGGCTTCCTCAGGGCTCAGTACTGGGTCCCTTGCTTTTTGTGGTGTATATCAACGATGTAGATTTGAATATAGGGAGTATGATTAAGAAGTTTGCAGACGACACTAAAATTGGCTGTGTGGTTGATAATGAAGAGGAAAGTCATGGGCTGCAGGAGGATATCAATCTACTGGTCAGGTGGGCAGAGCAGTGGCAAATGGAATTTAATTCCGAGAAGTGTGAGGTGATGCACTTTGGGAGAGCTAATAAGGAAAGCCACTTAATAGTGTAGATAAACAAAGGGACCTTGGAGTGCTTGTCCACAGATCCCTGAAAGTAGCAGGCCAGGTGGATAAGTGGTTAAGAAGGCATACGGAATGCTTGCCTTTATTGGCCGAGGCATAGAATAGAAGAGCAGGGAGGTTATGCTTAAAATGTATAATACTCTGGTTAGGCCACAGCTGGAGTACTGCGTGCAGTTCTGGTCGCCGTATTATAGGAAGGACGTGATTGCACTGGAGAGGGTGCAGAGGAGATTTACTAGGATGCTGCCTGGAGTGAAGAATCTTAGTTATGAGGACAGATTGGATAGACTGGGTTTGTTCTCATTGGAACAGAGGAGGCTGAGAGGAGACCTCATTGAGGTGTATAATATTATGACGGGCCTGGACATAGTGGATGGTAAGGGCATATTTCTCTTGGTGGAGGGGTCAGTTACGAGGGGGCATAGTTTTAAGGTGGTTGATGGAAGGTTTAGAGGGGATTTGAGGGGGGGTGGGGTTTCTTCACCCAGAGGGTTGTGGGGATCTGGAACTCGCTGCCTGGAAGAGTGCTGGATGCAGAAACCCTCACCACTTTTAAGAGATGGTTGGATGGGCACTTAAAGTGCAGTAACCTGCAGGGTTACAGACCTAGAGCTGGTTATTGGGATTAGACTGGATGACCTTTTGTTGGCCGCAGCAGATATAATGGTAAGTACTACAGGGAATAGAATACGGCCAGGGTGATCTCCTGGACTAGTTTCGATCGACTGGATGGGTCGGAGAGGAATTTTCCCAGATTTCTTTCCCCAATTGGCCTGGGTTTTTTTCTGCTTTTTTTGACTCACCCAATAGATCACATGCCTCCGGTTGGGGTGGAGTGTAGAGTATTTCAGTATAAGGGGTGTCGCAGTTGTGTGGGGCGGACTGGTTGGGCCGCATGTTCTTTACCTTTCCGTCATCGTTCATAGGTTTATATGTAACCTTCAGGGCCGTGTGGCTCTTTGTCGGCCGGCACGGACACGATGGGCCGAAATGGCCTCCTTCTGCGCTGTAAATTTCTATATTTCTACAGCAGTTAAAGATTAACTGAACACCAGCACTTGGGACTAAAGCCTTGCGGGGAGACGAGGAGGAATGTTTTACTCAGCGAGTTGTTGTGATCGGGAACGCGCTGCCTGAAAGGGCGGTGGGAGCAGGTTCAATAGTAACTTTCAAACAGGGAATTGGATAAATACTTGAAGGGGAGGAATTGAGAGGGCTGTGGGGAAAGAGCGGGGGAAGTGGGACTGATTGTATCGCTCTTTCACAGAGCCGGCACAGGCTCGATGGGCTGAATGGCCTCCTCCGGTTCTGTGTCGGTCTATGACTCGCTGGGCAACTACAAGTGCACCAGCCGAGGATATCAGAGCAGGAGCGAGCTGGTGGGAGGTCGAGAGCCTGTAAGGTCGTGACTGAAGGAACAACCTTCATCATGCTCACTCACCTTCTAGAGTCGGCCCAGCTCTGGGTCACACTAACCGTGGCTTGGGGTCATGGATGGGAGGATCGTTGGCACCAAAACAAAATGATTACTTTAACTCTGTTTTTCTTTTTGATCTTTATTTTTATTGGTGACTTTTCAGTTGTGTTTTTGGCCCAGATACCAAACCTTACTGTTTATCCCCCACCCCCTCAATCCCCCTCAGGTGATGGTGTGGATCCACGGGGGCGCCTTCATTCTGGGGAGCGGCGCCATATTTCATGGAACAGCCCTCGCCGGCTACGGCAACGTGGTGGTTGTGGTGATTCAATACAGGCTCAGCATCACCGGCTTCCTGAGGTCAGTGCGTGTTAGTGAGCGAGGGTCAGTGAGCGAGGGTCAGTGAGTGTTAGTGAGCGAGGGTCAGTGAGTGTTAGTGAGCGAGGGTTAGTGAGCGAGGGTCAGTGAGTGTTAGTGAGCGAGGGTTAGTGAGTGTTAGTGAGCGAGGGTCAGTGAGTGTTAGTGAGCGAGGGTCAGTGAGTGTTAGTGAGCGAGGGTCAGTGAGCGAGGGTCAGTGAGCGAGAGTTAGTGAGCGAGGGTCAGTGAGCGAGGGTCAGTGCGTGATGGTGAGCGAGGGTCAGTGAGCGAGGGTCAGTGAGCGAGGGTCAGTGAGTGATGGTGAGCGAGGGTCAGTGAGCGAGGGTCAGTGCATGTTAGTGAGCGAGAGTTAGTGAGCGAGGGTCAGTGCGTGATGGTGAGCGAGGGTCAGTGAGCGAGAGTTAGTGAGCGAGGTCAGTGCATGATGGTGAGCAAGAGTTAGTGAGGATGGATCAGTGCGTGATGGTGAGCGAGGGTTAGTGAGCGAGGGTCAGTGCGTGATGGTGAGCGAGGGTTAGCGAGCGAGAGTTAGTGAGCGAGGTCAGTGCATGATGGTGAGCAAGAGTTAGTGAGGATGGATCAGTGCGTGATGGTGAGCGAGGGTTAGTGAGCGAGGGTCAGTGCGTGATGGTGAGCGAGGGTTAGTTAGCGAGGGTTAGTGAGCGAGGGTCAGTGCGTGATGGTGAGCGAGGGTTAGTGAGCGAGGGTTAGTGAGCATCAATGAGCGAGGGTTAGTGAGCAAGGATTAGTGAGTGTTAGTGAGCGAGGGTTAGTGAGTGTGGGTCAGTGCGTGTTAGTGAGCGAGGGTCAGTGAGCGAGTGTTAGTGAGCAAGGGTTAGTGAGCGCGGTTCAGTGCATGTTAGTGAGCGAGGATTAGTAAGTGTTAGTGAGCGAGGGTTAGTGAGTGTGGGTCAGTGCGTGTTAGTGAGCAAGGGTTAGTAAGCGAGTGTGTGTGAGCGAGGGTTAGTGAGCACAGGCTAGTGAGCGAGGGTCAGTGATCGAGGGTTAGTGAGCGAGAGTTAGTGAGCATTAGTGAGCGAGGGTCAGTGAGCGTTAGTGAGCGAGGGTTAGTGAGTGAGGATCAGTGCGTGTTGGTGAGCGAGGATTAGTGAGTGTTAGTGAGCGAGGGTTAGTGAGTGTTAGTGAGCGAGGGTTAGTGAGCG
Organism: Pristiophorus japonicus; assembly: GCF_044704955.1. Taxonomy (NCBI): domain Eukaryota; kingdom Metazoa; phylum Chordata; class Chondrichthyes; family Pristiophoridae; genus Pristiophorus; species Pristiophorus japonicus. Next base: position 193,024,966 of record NC_091989.1, read on the forward strand.
AATGTTAGTGAGCAAGGATTAGTGAGTGTTAGTGAGCGAGGGTTAGTGAGTGATGTTTAGTGAGCGATGGTTAGTGAGCATGGGTTAGTGTGTGTTAGTGAGCGAGGATTAGTGGGCGTTAGTGAACGAGGATCAGTGAGCGTTATTGAGTGAGGGTTAGTGAGCGAGGGTTAGTGAGTAAGGGTTAGTGAGTGAGGATCAGTGCGTGTTAGTGAGCGAGGGTTAGTGACCGAGGGTTAGTGAGCCTGGATTAGTGAGTGTTGGTGAGCGAGAGTTAGTGAGTGAGGGTTAGTGAGCGAGGGTTAGTGAGTGTTAGTGAGCGAGTGTTAGTGAGTGTTAGTGAGCGAGGGTTAGTGAGTGATGGTTAGTGAGCGACGGTTAGTGAGCATGGGTTAGTGTGTGTTAGGGAGCGAGGGTTAGTGGGCGTTAGTGAGTGAGGATCAGTGAACGTTATTGAGCGAGGGTTAGTGAGTGAGGGTTAGTGAGTGAGGGTTAGTGAGTGAGGGTTAGTGAGTAGGGGTTAGTGAGTGATGATCAGTGCGTGTTAGTGAACGTGTGTTAGTGAGCGAGGGTTAGTGAGCGAGGGTTAGTGAGCAAGGGTCAGTGTGTGTTAGTGAGCGAGGATTAGTGAGCGAGGGTGAGTGAGGGTTAGTGAGCGAGGGTTATCGAGGGTTAGTGAGCGAGGGTTAGTGAGCGAGGATTATCGAGGGTTAGTGAGCGAGTGTTAGTGTGTGTTAGTGAGCGAGAGTTAGTGAGCGAGGGTTATTGAGGGTTAGTGAGCGAGAGTTAGTGAGTGTTAGTGAGCGAGGGTTAGTGTGTGTTAGTGAGTGAGGGTTAGTGAGCGAGGGTTAGTGAGGGTTAGTGAGCGAGGGTTAGTGAGCGAGGGTTAGTGAGCGAGGGTTAGTGAGCGAGGGTTAGTGAGTGAGGATCAGTGCGTGTTAGTGAGCGATGGTTAGTGAGCATGGGTTAGTGTGTGTTAGTGAGCGAGGATTAGTGGGCGTTAGTGAGCGAGGATCAGTGAGCGTTATTGAGTGAGGGTTAGTGAGCGAGGGTGAGTGAGTAAGGGTTAGTGAGTGAGGATCAGTGCGTGTTAGTGAACCTGGATTAGTAAGCGAGGGTTAGTGAGTATTAGTGAGCGAGGGTTAGAGAGTGTTAGTGAGCGAGGGTTAGTGAGTGATGGTTAGTGAGCGACGGTTAGTGAGCATGGGTTAGTGTGTGTTAGGGAGCGAGGGTTAGTGGGCGTTAGTGAGTGAGGATCAGTGAGCGTTATTGAGCGAGGGTTAGTGAGCGAGGGTGAGTGAGGGTTAGTGAGTGAGGGTTAGTGAGTGAGGGTTAGTGAGTGAGGGTTAGTGAGTAGGTGTTAGGGAGCGAGGGTTTGTGGGCGTTAGTGAGTGAGGATCAGTGAGCGTTATTGAGTGAGGATCAGTGCGTGTTAGTGAACGTGGGTTAGTGAGCGAGGGTTAGTGAGGGTTAGTGAGCCGAGAGTTAGTGAGCGTGGGTTAGTGAGGGTTAGTGAGCGAGGGTTAGTGAGTGTTAGTGAGCAAGGGTTAGTGAGCGAGGGTTAGTGTGTGTTAGTGAGCGAGGGTTAGTGAGCGAGGATTAGTGAGAGAGGGTTAGTGAGGGTTAGTGAGCGAGGGTTATCGAGGGTTAGTGAGTGAGGGTTAGTGAGTGAGGGTTGGTGAGTGAGGGTTGGTGAGCGATGGTTAGTGAGGGTTAGTGAGCCTGGATTAGTGAGTGTTAGTGAGCGAGAGTTAGTGAGCGAGGGTTATTGAGGGTTAGTGAGCGAGGGTTAGTGAGCGAGTGTTAGTGTGTGTTAGTGAGCGAGAGTTAGTGAGCGAGGGTTATTGAGGGTTAGTGAGCGAGAGTTAGTGAATGTTAGTGAGCGAGGGTTAGTGTCTGTTAGTGAGTGAGGGTTAGTGAGCGAGGGTTAGTGAGCGAGAGTCAGTGTGTGTTAGTGAGCGAGGGTTAGTGAGCGAGGGTTAGTGAGCGAGAGTTCGTGAGCGAGGATTATCAAGGGTTAGTGAGCGAGGGTTAGTGAGCGAGGGTTAGTGAGCGAGGGTTAGTGAGCGAGGGTTAGTGTGTGTTAGTGAGCGAGGGTTCGTGAGCAAGAGCTCGTGAGTGAGGGTTAGTGAACGCGGGTTAGTAAGTGTTAGTGAGCGAGGGTTAGTGAATGTTAGTGAGCGAGGATTAGTGAGCGAGGATTAGTGAGCGAGGATTAGTGAGCGAGGGTTAGTGAGTGTTAGTGAGCGAGGGTTAGTGAGTGAGAGTGAGCGAGGATTAGTGAGCGAGGGTTAGTGAGCGAGGGTTAGTGAGTGTTAGTGAGCGAGGGTTAGTGAGGGTTAGTGAGTGAGGGTTAGTGAGCGAGGGTTAGTGAGCGAGGGTTAGTGAGCGAGGGTTAGTGAGCGAGGGTTAGTGAGCAGGGGTTAGTGAGCAGGGGTTAGTGAGCAGGGGTTAGTGAGCGAGGGTTAGTGAGTGTTAGTGAGCGAGGATTAGTGGGCGTTAGTGAACGAGGATCAGTGAGCGTTATTGAGTGAGGGTTAGTGAGCGAGGGTTAGTGAGTAAGGGTTAGTGAGTGAGGATCAGTGCGTGTTAGTGAGCGAGGGTTAGTGACCGAGGGTTAGTGAGCCTGGATTAGTGAGTGTTGGTGAGCGAGAGTTAGTGAGTGAGGGTTAGTGAGCGAGGGTTAGTGAGTGTTAGTGAGCGAGTGTTAGTGAGTGTTAGTGAGCGAGGGTTAGTGAGTGATGGTTAGTGAGCGACGGTTAGTGAGCATGGGTTAGTGTGTGTTAGGGAGCGAGGGTTAGTGGGCGTTAGTGAGTGAGGATCAGTGAGCGTTATTGAGCGAGGGTTAGTGAGTGAGGGTTAGTGAGTGAGGGTTAGTGAGTGAGGGTTAGTGAGTAGGGGTTAGTGAGTGATGATCAGTGCGTGTTAGTGAACGTGTGTTAGTGAGCGAGGGTTAGTGAGCGAGGGTTAGTGAGCAAGGGTCAGTGTGTGTTAGTGAGCGAGGATTAGTGAGCGAGGGTGAGTGAGGGTTAGTGAGCGAGGGTTATCGAGGGTTAGTGAGCGAGGGTTAGTGAGCGAGGATTATCGAGGGTTAGTGAGCGAGTGTTAGTGTGTGTTAGTGAGCGAGAGTTAGTGAGCGAGGGTTATTGAGGGTTAGTGAGCGAGAGTTAGTGAGTGTTAGTGAGCGAGGGTTAGTGTGTGTTAGTGAGTGAAGGTTAGTGAGCGAGGGTTAGTGAGGGTTAGTGAGCGAGGGTTAGTGAGCGAGGGTTAGTGAGCGAGGGTTAGTGAGCGAGGGTTAGTGAGTGAGGATCAGTGCGTGTTAGTGAGCGATGGTTAGTGAGCATGGGTTAGTGTGTGTTAGTGAGCGAGGATTAGTGGGCGTTAGTGAGCGAGGATCAGTGAGCGTTATTGAGTGAGGGTTAGTGAGCGAGGGTGAGTGAGTAAGGGTTAGTGAGTGAGGATCAGTGCGTGTTAGTGAGCGTGGGTTAGTGAGCGAGGGTTAGTGAGGGTTAGTGAGCGAGGGTTATCGAGGGTTAGTGAGTGAGGGTTAGTGAGTGAGGGTTGGTGAGGGTTAGTGAGCCTGGATTAGTGAGTGTTAGTGAGCGAGAGTTAGTGAGCGAGGGTTATCGAGGGTTAGTGAGTGAGGGTTAGTGAGTGAGGGTTGGTGAGTGAGGGTTGGTGAGCGATGGTTAGTGAGGGTTAGTGAGCCTGGATTAGTGAGTGTTATTGAGCGAGAGTTAGTGAGCGAGGGTTATTGAGGGTTAGTGAGCGAGGGTTAGTGAGCGAGGGTTAGTGAGTGTTAGTGAGCGAGGGTTAGTGAGTGTTAGTGAGCGAGGGTTAGTGAGCGAGTGTTAGTGTGTGTTAGTGAGCGAGAGTTAGTGAGCGAGGGTTATTGAGGGTTAGTGAGCGAGAGTTAGTGAATGTTAGTGAGCGAGGGTTAGTGTCTGTTAGTGAGTGAGGGTTAGTGAGCGAGGGTTAGTGAGCGAGAGTCAGTGTGTGTTAGTGAGCGAGGGTTAGTGAGCGAGGGTTAGTGAGCGAGAGTTCGTGAGCGAGGATTATCAAGGGTTAGTGAGCGAGGGTTAGTGAGCGAGGGTTAGTGAGCGAGGGTTAGTGAGCGAGGGTTAGTGTGTGTTAGTGAGCGAGGGTTCGTGAGCAAGAGCTCGTGAGCGAGGGTTAGTGAACGCGGGTTAGTAAGTGTCAGTGAGCGAGGGTTAGTGAATGTTAGTGAGCGAGGATTAGTGAGCGAGGATTAGTGAGCGAGGATTAGTGAGCGAGGGTTAGTGAGTGTTAGTGAGCGAGGGTTAGTGAGTGAGAGTGAGCGAGGATTAGTGAGCGAGGGTTAGTGAGCGAGGGTTAGTGAGTGTTAGTGAGCGAGGGTTAGTGAGGGTTAGTGAGTGAGGGTTAGTGAGCGAGGGTTAGTGAGCGAGGGTTAGTGAGCGAGGGTTAGTGAGCAGGGGTTAGTGAGCAGGGGTTAGTGAGCAGGGGTTAGTGAGCGAGGGTTAGTGAGTGTTAGTGAGCGAGGGTTAGTGAGCGAATGTTAGTGAGCAAGGATTAATGAGTGTTAGTGAGCGAGGGTTAGTGAGTGATGTTTAGTGAGCGATGGTTAGTGAGCATGGGTTAGTGTGTGTTAGTGAGCGAGGATCAGTGGGCGTTAGTGAACGAGGATCAGTGAGCGTTATTGAGTGAGGGTTAGTGAGCGAGGGTTAGTGAGTAAGGGTTAGTGAGTGAGGATCAGTGCGTGTTAGTGAGCGAGGGTTAGTGACCGAGGGTTAGTGAGCCTGGATTAGTGAGTGTTGGTGAGCGAGAGTTAGTGAGTGAGGGTTAGTGAGCGAGGGTTAGTGAGTGTTAGTGAGCGAGTGTTAGTGAGTGTTAGTGAGCGAGGGTTAGTGAGTGATGGTTAGTGAGCGACGGTTAGTGAGCATGGGTTAGTGTGTGTTAGGGAGCGAGGGTTAGTGGGCGTTAGTGAGTGAGGATCAGTGAGCGTTATTGAGCGAGGGTTAGTGAGTGAGGGTTAGTGAGTGAGGGTTAGTGAGTGAGGGTTAGTGAGTGAGGGTTAGTGAGCGAGGGTTAGTGAGCGAGGGTTAGTGAGCAAGGGTCAGTGTGTGTTAGTGAGCGAGGATTAGTGAGCGAGGGTGAGTGAGGGTTAGTGAGCGAGGGTTATCGAGGGTTAGTGAGTGAGGGTTAGTGAGTGAGGGTTGGTGAGGGTTAGTGAGCCTGGATTAGTGAGTGTTAGTGAGCGAGAGTTAGTGAGCGAGGGTTATTGAGGGTTAATGAGCGAGGGTTAGTGAGTGTTAGTGAGCGAGGGTTAGTGAGCGAGGATTATCGAGGGTTAGTGAGCGAGGGTTATTGAGGGTTAGTGAGCGAGAGTTAGTGAGTGTTAGTGAGCGAGGGTTAGTGTGTGTTAGTGAGTGAGGGTTAGTGAGCGAGGGTTAGTGAGGGTTAGTGAGCGAGGGTTAGTGAGCGAGGGTTAGTGAGCGAGGGTTAGTGAGTGAGGATCAGTGCGTGTTAGTGAGCGATGGTTAGTGAGCATGGGTTAGTGTGTGTTAGTGAGCGAGGATTAGTGGGCGTTAGTGAGCGAGGATCAGTGAGCGTTATTGAGTGAGGGTTAGTGAGCGAGGGTGAGTGAGTAAGGGTTAGTGAGTGAGGATCAGTGCGTGTTAGTGAGCGTGGGTTAGTGAGCGAGGGTTAGTGAGGGTTAGTGAGCGAGGGTTAGTGACCGAGGGTTAGTGAACCTGGATTAGTAAGCGAGGGTTAGTGAGTATTAGTGAGCGAGGGTTAGAGAGTGTTAGTGAGCGAGGGTTAGTGAGTGATGGTTAGTGAGCGACGGTTAGTGAGCATGGGTTAGTGTGTGTTAGGGAGCGAGGGTTAGTGGGCGTTAGTGAGTGAGGATCAGTGAGCGTTATTGAGCGAGGGTTAGTGAGCGAGGGTGAGTGAGGGTTAGTGAGTGAGGGTTAGTGAGTGAGGGTTAGTGAGTGAGGGTTAGTGAGTAGGTGTTAGGGAGCGAGGGTTCGTGGGCGTTAGTGAGTGAGGATCAGTGAGCGTTATTGAGTGAGGATCAGTGCGTGTTAGTGAACGTGGGTTAGTGAGCGAGGGTTAGTGAGGGTTAGTGAGCCGAGAGTTAGTGAGCGCGGGTTAGTGAGGGTTAGTGAGCGAGGGTTAGTGAGTGTTAGTGAGCAAGGGTTAGTGAGCGAGGGTTAGTGTGTGTTAGTGAGCGAGGGTTAGTGAGCGAGGGTTAGTGAGCAAGGGTTAGTGTGTGTTAGTGAGCGAGGGTTAATGAGCGAGGATTAGTGAGAGAGGGTTAGTGAGGGTTAGTGAGCGAGGGTTATCGAGGGTTAGTGAGTGAGGGTTAGTGAGTGAGGGTTGGTGAGTGAGGGTTGGTGAGCGATGGTTAGTGAGGGTTAGTGAGCCTGGATTAGTGAGTGTTATTGAGCGAGAGTTAGTGAGCGAGGGTTATTGAGGGTTAGTGAGCGAGGGTTAGTGAGCGAGGGTTAGTGAGTGTTAGTGAGCGAGGGTTAGTGAGTGTTAGTGAGCGAGGGTTAGTGAGCGAGTGTTAGTGTGTGTTAGTGAGCGAGAGTTAGTGAGCGAGGGTTATTGAGGGTTAGTGAGCGAGAGTTAGTGAATGTTAGTGAGCGAGGGTTAGTGTCTGTTAGTGAGTGAGGGTTAGTGAGCGAGGGTTAGTGAGCGAGAGTCAGTGTGTGTTAGTGAGCGAGGGTTAGTGAGCGAGGGTTAGTGAGCGAGAGTTCGTGAGCGAGGATTATCAAGGGTTAGTGAGCGAGGGTTAGTGAGCGAGGGTTAGTGAGCGAGGGTTAGTGAGCGAGGGTTAGTGTGTGTTAGTGAGCGAGGGTTCGTGAGCAAGAGCTCGTGAGCGAGGGTTAGTGAACGCGGGTTAGTAAGTGTTAGTGAGCGAGGGTTAGTGAATGTTAGTGAGCGAGGATTAGTGAGCGAGGATTAGTGAGCGAGGATTAGTGAGCGAGGGTGAGTGAGTGTTAGTGAGCGAGGGTTAGTGAGTGAGAGTGAGCGAGGATTAGTGAGCGAGGGTTAGTGAGCGAGGGTTAGTAAGTGTTAGTGAGCGAGGGTTAGTGAGGGTTAGTGAGCGAGGGTTAGTGAGGGTTAGTGAGCGAGGGTTAGTGAGCAGGGGTTAGTGAGCAGGGGTTAGTGAGCGAGGGTTAGTGAGTGTTAGTGAGCGAGGGTTAGTGTATGTTCGTGAGCGAGGGTTAGTGAGTGTTAGTGAGCGAGGGTTAGTGAGCGAGGGTTAGTGAGCGAGGGTTAGTGTGTGTTAGTGAGCGAGGATTAGTGAGCGAGGGTTAGTGAGCGAGGGTTAGTGAGCGCGAGTTAGTGAGTGTTAGTGAGCGGGGGGTAGTGAGCGAGGGTTAGTGAGCGGGGGTTAGTGAGTGTTAGTGAGCGAGGGTTAGTGAGTGTTAGTGAGCGAGGGTTAGCGAGGGTTAGTGAGCGAGGGTTAGTGAGCGAGGGTTAGTGAGCGAGGGTTAGTGAGCGCGGGTTAGTGAGTGTGAGTGAGCGGGGGTTAGTGAGTGTTAGTGAGCGAGGGTTAGTGAGTGTTAGTGAGCGAGGGTTAGTGAGCGAGGGTTGGTGAGGGTTAGTGAGCGAGGGTTAGTGAGCAGGGGTTAGTGAGCAGGGGTTAGTGAGCGAGGGTTAGTGAGTGTTAGTGAGCGAGGGTTAGTGTGTGTTCGTGAGCGAGGGTTAGTGAGTGTTAGTGAGCGAGGATTAGTGAGCGCGGGTTAGTGAGTGTTAGTGAGCGACGGTTAGTGAGCGCGAGTTAGTGAGTGTTAGTGAGCGGGGGGTAGTGAGCGAGGGTTAGTGAGCGGGGGTTAGTGAGTGTTAGTGAGCGAGGGTTAGTGAGTGTTAGTGAGCGAGGGTTAGCGAGGGTTAGTGAGCGAGGGTTAGTGAGCGAGGGTTAGTGAGCGAGGGTTAGTGAGCGCGGGTTAGTGAGTGTGAGTGAGCGGGGGTTAGTGAGTGTTAGTGAACGAGGGTTAGTGAGTGTTAGTGAGCGAGGGTTAGTGAGCGAGGGTTGGTGAGGGTTAGTGAGCGAGGGTTAGTGAGCAGGGGTTAGTGAGCAGGGGTTAGTGAGCGAGGGTTAGTGAGTGTTAGTGAGCGAGGGTTAGTGTGTGTTCGTGAGCGAGGGTTAGTGAGTGTTAGTGAGCGAGGATTAGTGAGCGCGGGTTAGTGAGTGTTAGTGAGCGGGGGTTAGTGAGCGAGGGTTAGTGAATGTTAGTGAGCGAGGGTTAGTGAGCGAGGGTTAGTGAGTGTTCGTGAGCGAGGGTTAGTGTGTGTTAGCGAGCAAGGATTAGTGAGCGAGGGTTTGTGAGCGAGGGTTAGTGAGCGCGTATTAGTGAGTGTTAGTGAGCGGGGGTTAGTGAGCGAGGGTTAGTGAGTGTTAGTGAGCGAGGGTTAGTGAGCGAGGGTTAGTGAGTGTTAGTGAGCGAGGGTTAGTGAGTGAGAGTGAGCGAGGATTAGTGAGCGAGGATTAGTGAGCGAGGATTAGTGAGCGAGGGTTAGTCAGCGAGGGTTAGTGAGCGGGGGTTAGTGAGTGTTAGTGAGCGAGGGTTAGTGAGTGTTAGTGAGCGAGGGTTAGTGAGGGTTAGTGAGTGAGGGTTAGTGAGCGAGGGTTAGTGAGCGAGGGCTAGTGTGTGTTAGTGAGCGAGAGTTAGTGAGCGAGGGTTAGTGTGTGTTAGTGAGTGAGGGTTAGTGAGCGATGGTTAGTGAGCGAGAGTCAGTGTGTGTTAGTGAGCGAGGGTTAGTGAGTGAGAGTTCGTGAGCGAGGATTATCAAGGGTTAGTGAGCGAGGGTTAGTGAGCGAGGGTTAGTGAGCGAGGGCTAGTGTGTGTTAGTGAGCGAGGGTTCGTGAGCAAGAGTTCGTGAGCGAGGGTTAGTGAGCGAGGGTTAGTGAGCGAGGGTTAGTGAGCGCGGGTTAGTGAGTGTTAGTGAGCGAGGGTTAGTGAGCGCGGGTTAATGAGTGTTAGTGAGCGGGGGTTAGTGAGCGGGGGTTAGTGAGTGTTAGTGAGCGAGGGTTAGTGAGCGAGGGTTAGTAAGCGAGGGTTAGTGAGTGTTAGTGAGCGAGGGTTAGTGAGGGTTAGTGAGCGAGGGTTAGTGAGCGAGGGTTAGTGAGCGAGGGTTAGTGAGCGGGGGTTAGTGAGTGTTAGTGAGCGAGGGTTAGTGTGTGTTCGTGAGCGAGGGTTAGTGAGTGTTAGTGAGCGAGGGTTAGTGAGCGAGGGTTAGTGAGCGAGGGTTAGTGAGCGAGGGTTAGTGAGCGAGGGTTAGTGAGCGGGGGTTAGTGAGTGTTAGTGAGCGAGGGTTAGTGTGTGTTCGTGAGCGAGGATTAGTGAGTGAGTGTTAGTGAGCGAGGGTTAGTGAGCGTGGGTTAGTGAGTGTTAGTGAGCGGGGGTTAGTGAGCGAGAGTTAGTGAGTGTTAGTGAGCGAGGGTTAGTGAGCGAGGGTTAGTGAGTGTTAGTGAGCGAGGGTTAATGAGTGTTAGTGAGCGAGGGTTAGTGAGTGTTAGCGAGCGAGGGTTAGTGAGCGAGGGTTAGTGAGCGAGGGTTAGCGTGTTAGTGAGCGAGGGTTAGCGTGTTAGTGAGCGAGGGTTAGTGTCTGTTCGTGAGCGACGGTTAGTGAGCGAGGGTTAGTGTGTGTTAGTGAGTGAGATTTAGTGAGTGAGTGTTAGTGAGCGAGAGTTAGTGAGCGAGGGTTAGTGAGCGAGGGTTAGTGAGCGAGGGTTAGTGAGCGAGGGTTAGTGAGCGGGGGTTAGTGAGTGTTAGTGAGCGAGGGTTAGTGTGTGTTCGTGAGCGAGGGTTAGTGAGTGTTAGTGAGCGAGGGTTAGTGAGCGAGGGTTAGTGAGCGAGGGTTAGTGTGTGTTAGTGAGCGAGGATTAGTGAGCGAGGGTTAGTGAGCGAGGGTTCGTGAGCGTGGGTTAGTGAGTGTTAGTGAGCGAGGGTTAGTGAGCGGGGGTTAGTGAGTGTTAGTGAGCGAGGGTTAGTGTGTGTTCGTGAGCGAGGGTTAGTGAGTGTTAGTGAGCGAGAGTTAGTGAGGGTTAGTGAGCGAGGGTTAGTGAGCGAGGGTTAGTGAGCGAGGGTTAGTGAGCGAGGGTTAGTGAGCGGGGGTTAGTGAGTGTTAGTGAGCGAGGGTTAGTGTGTGTTCGTGTGCGAGGGTTAGTGAGTGTTAGTGAGCGAGGGTTAGTGAGCGAGGGTTAGTGAGCGAGGGTTAGTGTGTGTTAGTGAGCGAGGATTAGTGAGCGAGGGTTAGTGAGCGAGGGTTAGTGAGCGTGGGTTAGTGAGTGTTAGTGAGCGGGGGTTAGTGAGCGAGAGTTAGTGAGTGTTAGTGAGCGAGGGTTAGTGAGCGAGGGTTAGTGAGTGTTAGTGAGCGAGGGTTAATGAGTGTTAGTGAGCGAGGGTTAGTGAGTGTTAGCGAGCGAGGGTTAGTGAGCGAGGGTTAGTGAGCGAGGGTTAGCGTGTTAGTGAGCGAGGGTTAGCGTGTTAGTGAGCGAGGGTTAGTGTGTGTTCGTGAGCGAGGGTTAGTGAGCGAGGGTTAGTGTGTGTTAGTGAGTGAGATTTAGTGAGTGAGTGTTAGTGAGCGAGAGTTAGTGAGCGAGGGTTAGTGAGCGAGGGTTAGTGAGCGAGGGTTAGTGAGCGAGGGTTAGTGAGCGGGGGTTAGTGAGTGTTAGTGAGCGAGGGTTAGTGTGTGTTCGTGAGCGAGGGTTAGTGAGTGTTAGTGAGCGAGGGTTAGTGAGCGAGGGTTAGTGAGCGAGGTTTAGTGTGTGTTAGTGAGCGAGGATTAGTGAGCGAGGGTTAGTGAGCGAGGGTTCGTGAGCGTGGGTTAGTGAGTGTTAGTGAGCGAGGGTTAGTGAGCGAGGGTTAGTGAGTGTTAGTGAGCGAGGGTTAATGAGTGTTAGTGAGCGAGGGTTAGTGAGTGTTAGCGAGCGAGGGTTAGTGAGCGAGGGTTAGTGAGCGAGGGTTAGCGTGTTAGTGAGCGAGGGTTAGCATGTTAGTGAGCGAGGGTTAGTGTGTGTTCGTGAGCGAGGGTTAGTGAGCGAGGGTTAGTGTGTGTTAGTGAGTGAGATTTAGTGAGTGAGGGTTAGTGAGTGTTAGTGAGCTAGGGTTAGTGAGTGAGCGTTCGTGAGCGAGGATCAGTGCATGTTAGTGAGCGAGGGTTAATGAGCGAGGGTTAATTAGCGAGGGTTAGTAAGCGTTAGTGAGTGAGGGTTAATGAGCGAGGATCAGTGCGTGTTAGTGAGCGAGGGTTAGTGGGCGAGGGTTAGTGAGCGAGAGTTAGTGAGCGAGGATCAGTGCGTGTTAGTGTAGCAAGGGTTAGTGAGTGAGGGTTAATGAGCGAGTGTTAGTGAGCGAGGGTTAGTGAGTGTTAGTGAGTGAGGGTTAATGAGCAAGGATCAGTGCATGTTAGTGAGCGAGGGTTAGTGAGCGAGGATTAGTGAGCGAGGGTTAGTGAGCGATGGTCAGTGCGTGTTAGTGAGCGAGGGTTAGTAAGCGAGTGTGTGTGAGCGAGGGTTAGTGAGCACAGGCTAGTGAGCGAGGATTAGTGAGCGAGGGTTAGTGAGCGAGGGTTAGTGAGCGAGGGTTAGTGAGCACGGGTTAGTGAGCGAGGGTCAGTGATCGAGGGTTAGTGAGCGAGAGTTAGTGAGCATTAGTGAGCGAGGGTCAGTGAGCGTTAGTGAGCGAGGGTTATTGAGCGAAGGTTAGTGAGTGAGGATCAGTGCGTGTTGGTGAGCGAGGGTTATTGAGCGAGGATTAGTGAGTGTTAGTGAGCGAGGGTTAGTGAGTGTTAGTGAGCGAGGGTTAGTGAGCGAATGTTAGTGAGCAAGGATTAGTGAGTGTTAGTGAGCGAGGGTTAGTGAGTGATGGTTAGTGAGCGACGGTTAGTGAGCATGGGTTAGTGTGTGTTAGTGAGCGAGGATTAGTGGGCGTTAGTGAGTGAGGATCAGTAAGCGTTATTAAGCGAGGGTTAGTGAGTGAGGGTGAGTGAGGGTTAGTGAGTGAGGGTTAGTGAGTGAGGGTTAGTGAGCGAGGGTTAGTGAGTAAGGGTTAGTGAGTGAGGATCAGTGCGTGTTAGTGAGCATGGGTTAGTGAGCGAGGGTTAGTGACCGAGGGTTAGTGAGCCTGGATTAGTGAGTGTTGGTGAGCGAGAGTTAGTGAGTGTTAGTGAGCGAGGGTTAGTGGGCGTTAGTGAGTGAGGATCAGTGAGCGTTATTGAGCGAGGGTTAGTGAGTGAGGGTTAGTGAGTGAGGGTTAGTGAGCGAGGGTTAGTGAGTAAGGGTTAGTGAGTGAGGATCAGTGCGTGTTAGTGAGCATGGGTTAGTGAGCGAGGGTTAGTGACCGAGGGTTAGTGAGCCTGGATTAGTGAGTGTTGGTGAGCGAGAGTTAGTGAGCGAGGGTTAGTGAGTGTTAGTGAGCGAGGGTTAGTGGGCGTTAGTGAGTGAGGATCAGTGAGCGTTATTGAGCGAGGGTTAGTGAGCGAGGGTTAGTGAGCGAGGGTTAGTGAGCGAGGGTGAGTGAGTGAGGGTTAGTGAGTGAGGGTTAGTGAGTGAGGGTTAGTGAGTAGGGGTTAGTGAGTGAGGATCAGTGCGTGTTCGTGAACGTGGGTTAGTGAGCGAGGGTTAGTGAGGGTTAGTGAGCGAGGGTTAGTGAGCCTAGATTAGTGAGTGTTGGTGAGCGAGGGTTAGTGAGCGAGGGTTAGTGTGTGTTAGTGAGCGAGGGTTAGTGAGCAAGGGTCAGTGTGTGTTAGTGAGTGAGGGTTAGTGAGCGAGGATTAGTGAGCGAGTGTTAGTGAGGGCTAGTGAGCGAGGTTTATCGAGGTTTAGTGAGCGAGGGTTAGTGAGTGACGGTTGGTGAGCGATGGTTAGTGAGGGTTAGTGAGCCTGGATTAGTGAGTGTTAGTGAGCGAGAGTTAGTGAGCGAGGGTTATTGAGGGTTAGTGAGCGAGGGTTAGTGAGTGTTAGTGAGCGAGGGTTAGTGAGCGAGGGTTAGTGTGCGAGAGTCAGTGTGTGTTAGTGAGCGAGGGTTAGTGAGCGAGGGTTAGTGAGCGAGGATTATCGAGGGTTAGTGAGCGAGGGTTAGTGAGCGAGGGTTAGTGAGTGTTAGTATGCGAGGGTTAGTGAGTGTTAGTGAGCGAGGATTAGTGAGCGAGTGTTAGTGTGTGTTAGTGAGCGAGAGTTAGTGAGCGAGGGTTATTGAGGGTTAGTGAGCGAGAGTTGGTGAGTGTTAGTGAGCGAGGGTTAGTGTGTGTTAGTGAGTGAGGGTTAGTGAGCGAGGGTTAGTGAGCGAGAGTCAGTGTGTGTTAGTGAGCGAGGGTTAGTGAGCGAGAGTTAGTGAGCGAGGATTATCAAGGGTTAGTGAGCGAGGGTTAGTGAGCGAGGGCTAGTGAGCGAGGGTTAGTGTGTGTTAGTGAGCGAGGGTTCATGAGCAAGAGTTCGTGAGCGAGGGTTAGTGAGCGAGGGTTAGTGAGCGCGGGTTAGTGAGCGAGGGTTAGTGAGCGAGGGTTAGTGAGCGAGGGTTAGTGAGCGCGGGTTAGTGAGTGTTAGTGAGTGTTAGTGAGCGAGGGTTAGTGAGGGATAGTGAGCGAGGGTTAGTGAGCGAGGGTTAGTGAGCGGGGGTTAGTGAGTGTTAGTGAGCGAGGGTTAGTGTGTGTTCGTGAGCGAGGGTTAGTGAGTGTTAGTGAGCGAGGGTTAGTGAGCGAGGGTTAGTGAGCGAGGGTTAGTGTGTGTTAGTGAGCGAGGATTAGTGAGCGAGGGTTAGTGAGCGAGGATTAGTGAGCGAGGGTTGGTGAGCGCGGGTTAGTGAGTGTTAGTGAGCGGGAGTTAGTGAGCGAGAGTTAGTGAGTGTTAGTGAGCGAGGGTTAGTGAGCGAGGGTTAGTGAGCGAGGCTTAGCGAGGGTTAGTGAGCGAGGGTTAGCGAGCGAGGGTTAGTGAGCGAGGGTTAGGGTGTGTTAGTGAGCGAGGGTTAGAGTGTGTTCGTGAGCGAGGGTTAGTGAGCGAGGGTTAGTGTGTGTTAGTAAGTGAGATTTAGTGAGCGAGGGTTAGTGAGTGTTGGTGAGCTAGGGTTAGTGAGTGAGCGTTAGTGAGCGAGGATCAGTGCATGTTAGTGAGCGAGGGTTAATGAGCGAGGGTTAATTAGCGAGGGTTAGTAAGCGTTAGTGAGTGAGGGTTAATGAGCGAGGATCAGTGCGTGTTAGTGAGCGAGAGTTAGTGAGCGAGGATTAGTAAGCGATGGTCAGTGCGTGTTAGTGAGCGGGGGTTAGTGAGCGAGAGTTAGTGAGTGTTAGTGAGCGAGGGTTAGTGAGCGAGGGTTAGTGAGTGTTAGTGAGCGAGGGTTAATGAGTGTTAGTGAGCGAGGGTTAGTGAGTGTTAGCGAGCGAGGGTTAGTGAGCGAGGGTTAGTGAGCGAGGGTTAGCGTGTTAGTGAGCGAGGGTTAGCGTGTTAGTGAGCGAGGGTTAGTGTGTGTTCGTGAGCAAGGGTTAGTGAGCGAGGGTTAGTGTGTGTTAGTGAGTGAGATTTAGTGAGTGAGGGTTAGTGAGTGAGCGTTCGTGAGCGAGGATCAGTGCATGTTAGTGAGCGAGGGTTAATGAGCGAGGGTTAATTAGCGAGGGTTAGTAAGCGTTAGTGAGTGAGGGTTAATGAGCGAGGATCAGTGCGTGTTAGTGAGCGAGGGTTAGTGAGCGAGGGTTAGTGGGCGAGGGTTAGTGAGCGAGAGTTAGTGAGCGAGGATCAGTGCGTGTTAGTGAGCGAGGGTTAGTGAGCAAGGGTTAGTGAGTGAGGGTTAATGAGCGAGTGTTAGTGAGCGAGGGTTAGTGAGTGTTAGTGAGTGAGGGTTAATGAGCAAGGATCAGTGCATGTTAGTGAGCGAGGGTTAGTGAGCGAGGATTAGTGAGCGAGGGTTAGTGAGCGATGGTCAGTGCGTGTTAGTGAGCGAGGGTTAGTAAGCGAGTGTGTGTGAGCGAGGGTTAGTGAGCACAGGCTAGTGAGCGAGGATTAGTGAGCGAGGGTTAGTGAGCGAGGGTTAGTGAGCGAGGGTTAGTGAGCACGGGTTAGTGAGCGAGGGTCAGTGATCGAGGGTTAGTGAGCGAGAGTTAGTGAGCATTAGTGAGCGAGGGTCAGTGAGCGTTAGTGAGCGAGGGTTATTGAGCGAAGGTTAGTGAGTGAGGATCAGTGCGTGTTGGTGAGCGAGGGTTATTGAGCGAGGATTAGTGAGTGTTAGTGAGCGAGGGTTAGTGAGTGTTAGTGAGCGAGGGTTAGTGAGCGAATGTTAGTGAGCAAGGATTAGTGAGTGTTAGTGAGCGAGGGTTAGTGAGTGATGGTTAGTGAGCGACGGTTAGTGAGCATGGGTTAGTGTGTGTTAGTGAGCGAGGATTAGTGGGCGTTAGCGAGTGAGGATCAGTGAGCGTTATTAAGCGAGGGTTAGTGAGTGAGGGTGAGTGAGGGTTAGTGAGTGAGGGTTAGTGAGTGAGGGTTAGTGAGCGAGGGTTAGTGAGTAAGGGTTAGTGAGTGAGGATCAGTGCGTGTTAGTGAGCATGGGTTAGTGAGCGAGGGTTAGTGACCGAGGGTTAGTGAGCCTGGATTAGTGAGTGTTGGTGAGCGAGAGTTAGTGAGCGAGGGTTAGTGAGTGTTAGTGAGCGAGGGTTAGTGGGCGTTAGTGAGTGAGGATCAGTGAGCGTTATTGAGCGAGGGTTAGTGAGCGAGGGTTAGTGAGCGAGGGTTAGTGAGCGAGGGTTAGTGAGCGAGGGTGAGTGAGCGAGGGTTAGTGAGTGAGGGTTAGTGAGTAGGGGTTAGTGAGTGAGGATCAGTGTGTGTTCGTGAATGTGGGTTAGTGAGCGAGGGTTAGTGAGGGTTAGTGAGCGAGGGTTAGTGAGCCTAGATTAGTGAGTGTTGGTGAGCGAGGGTTAGTGAGCGAGGGTTAGTGTGTGTTAGTGAGCGAGGGTTAGTGAGCAAGGGTCAGTGTGTGTTAGTGAGTGAGGGTTAGTGAGCGAGGATTAGTGAGCGAGGGTTAGTGAGGGCTAGTGAGCGAGGTTTATCGAGGTTTAGTGAGCGAGGGTTCGTGAGTGACGGTTGGTGAGCGATGGTTAGTGAGGGTTAGTGAGCCTGGATTAGTGAGTGTTAGTGAGCGAGAGTTAGTGAGCGAGGGTTATTGAGGGTTAGTGAGCGAGGGTTAGTGAGTGTTAGTGAGCGAGGGTTAGTGAGCGAGGGTTAGTGTGCGAGAGTCAGTGTGTGTTAGTGAGCGAGGGTTAGTGAGCGAGGGTTAGTGAGCGAGGATTATCGAGGGTTAGTGAGCGAGGGTTAGTGAGCGAGGGTTAGTGAGTGTTAGTGAGCGAGGGTTAGTGAGTGTTAGTGAGCGAGGATTAGTGAGCGAGTGTTAGTGTGTGTTAGTGAGCGAGAGTTAGTGAGCGAGGGTTATTGAGGGTTAGTGAGCGAGAGTTGGTGAGTGTTAGTGAGCGAGGGTTAGTGTGTGTTAGTGAGTGAGGGTTAGTGAGCGAGGGTTAGTGAGCGAGAGTCAGTGTGTGTTAGTGAGCGAGGGTTAGTGAGCGAGAGTTAGTGAGCGAGGATTATCAAGGGTTAGTGAGCGAGGGTTAGTGAGCGAGGGCTAGTGAGCGAGGGCTAGTGTGTGTTAGTGAGCGAGGGTTCGTGAGCAAGAGTTCGTGAGCGAGGGTTAGTGAGCGAGGGTTAGTGAGCGAGGGTTAGTGAGCGCGGGTTAGTGAGCGCGGGTTAGTGAGCGAGGGTTAGTGAGCGAGGGTTAGTGAGCGAGGGTTAGTGAGCGCGGGTTAGTGAGCGCGGGTTAGTGAGCGGGGGTTAGTGAGCGGGGTTAGTGAGCGGGGGTTAGTGAGTGTTAGTGAGCGAGGGTTAGTGAGCGAGGGTTAGTAAGCGAGGGTTAGTGAGTGTTAGTGAGCGAGGGTGAGCGAGGGTTAGTGAGCGAGGGTTAGTGAGCGAGGGTTAGTGTGTGTTCGTGAGCGAGGGTTAGTGAGTGTTCGTGAGCGAGGGTTAGTGAGCGAGGGTTAGTGAGCGAGGGTTAGTGAGTGTTAGTGAGCGAGGGTTAGTGATAGGGTTAGTGAGCGAGGGTTAGTGAGCGAGGGTTAGTGAGCGAGGGTTAGGGTGTGTTAGTGAGCGAGGGTTAGAGTGTGTTCGTGAGCGAGGGTTAGTGAGCGAGGGTTAGTGTGTGTTAGTGAGTGAGATTTAGTGAGCGAGAGTTAGTGAGTGTTCGTGAGCTAGGGTTAGTGAATGAGCGTTAGTGAGCGAGGATCAGTGCATGTTAGTGAGCGAGGGTTAATGAGCGAGGGTTAATTAGCGAGGGTTAGTAAGCGTTAGTGAGTGAGGGTTAATGAGCGAGGATCAGTGCGTGTTAGTGAGCGAGGGTTAGTGAGCGAGGGTTAGTAAGCGATGGTCAGTGCGTGTTAGTGAGCGAGTGTAAGTGAGCGAGGGTTAGTAAGCGAGGGTTAGTGAGTGTTAGTGAGCGAGGGTGAGCGAGGGTTAGTGAGCGAGGGTTAGTGAGCGAGGGTTAGTGAGCGGGGGTTAGTGAGTGTTAGTGAGCGAGGGTTAGTGTGTGTTAGTGAGCGAAGGTTAGTGAGCGAGGGTTAGTGAGCGCGGGTTAGTGAGTGTTAGTGAGCGGGGGTTAGTGAGCGAGAGTTAGTGAGGGTTCGTGAGCGAGGGTTAGTGAGCGAGGGTTAGTGAGTGTCAGTGAGCGAGGGTTAGTGAGGGTTAGTGAGCGAGGGTTAGTGAGCGAGGGTTAGTGTGCGAGAGTCAGTGTGTGTTAGTGAGCGAGGGTTAGTGAGCGAGGATTATCGAGGGTTAGTGAGCGAGGGTTAGTGAGCGAGGGTTAGTGAGTGTTAGTGAGCGAGGGTTAGTGAGTGTTAGTGAGCGAGGGTTAGTGAGCGAGGGTTAGTGAGCGAGGGTTAGTGTGTGTTCGTGAGCGAGGGTTAGTGAGTGTTCGTGAGCGAGGGTTAGTGAGCGAGGGTTAGTGAGCGAGGGTTAGTGAGCGAGGGTTAGTGAGTGGTAGTGAGCGAGGGTGAGCGAGGGTTAGTGAGCGAGGGTTAGTGAGCGAGGGTTAGTGAGCGAGGGTTAGTGTGTGTTCGTGAGCGAGGGTTAGTGAGTGTTCGTGAGCGAGGGTTAGTGAGCGAGGGTTAGTGAGCGAGGGTTAGTGAGCGAGGGTTAGTGAGTGTTAGTGAGTGAGGGTTAGTGATAGGGTTAGTGAGCGAGGGTTAGTGAGCGAGGGTTAGTGAGCGAGGGTTAGGGTGTGTTAGTGAGCGAGGGTTAGAGTGTGTTCGTGAGCGAGGGTTAGTGAGCGAGGGTTAGTGTGTGTTAGTGAGTGAGATTTAGTGAGCGAGAGTTAGTGAGTGTTCGTGAGCTAGGGTTAGTGAATGAGCGTTAGTGAGCGAGGATCAGTGCATGTTAGTGAGCGAGGGTTAATGAGCGAGGGTTAATTAGCGAGGGTTAGTAAGCGTTAGTGAGTGAGGGTTAATGAGCGAGGATCAGTGCGTGTTAGTGAGCGAGGGTTAGTGAGCGAGGGTTAGTAAGCGATGGTCAGTGCGTGTTAGTGAGCGAGTGTTAGTGAGCGAGGGTTAGTAAGCGAGGGTTAGTGAGTGTTAGTGAGCGAGGGTGAGCGAGGGTTAGTGAGCGAGGGTTAGTGAGCGGGGGTTAGTGAGTGTTAGTGAGCGAGGGTTAGTGTGTGTTCGTGAGCGAGGGTTAGTGAGTGTTAGTGAGCGAGGGTTAGTGTGTGTTAGTGAGCGAAGGTTAGTGAGCGAGGGTTAGTGAGCGCGGGTTAGTGAGTGTTAGTGAGCGGGGGTTAGTGAGCGAGAGTTAGTGAGGGTTCGTGAGCGAGGGTTAGTGAGCGAGGGTTAGTGAGTGTCAGTGAGCGAGGGTTAGTGAGGGTTAGTGAGCGAGGGTTAGTGAGCGAGGGTTAGTGTGCGAGAGTCAGTGTGTGTTAGTGAGCGAGGGTTAGTGAGCGAGGATTATCGAGTGTTAGTGAGCGAGGGTTAGTGAGCGAGGGTTAGTGAGTGTTAGTGAGCGAGGGTTAGTGAGTGTTAGTGAGCGAGGATTAGTGAGCGAGTGTTAGTGTGTGTTAGTGAGCGAGAGTTAGTGAGCGAGGGTTATTGAGGGTTAGTGAGCGAGAGTTGGTGAGTGTTAGTGAGCGAGGGTTAGTGTGTGTTAGTGAGTGAGGGTTAGTGAGCGAGAGTCAGTGTGTGTTAGTGAGCGAGGGTTAGTGAGCGAGAGTTAGTGAGCGAGGATTATCAAGGGTTAGTGAGCGAGGGTTAGTGAGCGAGGGCTAGTGAGCGAGGGTTCGTGAGCAAGAGTTCGTGAGCGAGGGTTAGTGAGCGAGGGTTAGTGAGCGAGGGCTAGTGAGCGAGGGCTAGTGTGCGAGGGTTAGTGAGCGGGGGTTAGTGAGCGGGGGTTAGTGAGCGGGGGTTAGTAAGCGAGGGTTCGTGAGTGTTAGTGAGCGAGGGTGAGCGAGGGTTAGTGAGCGAGGGTTAGTGAGCGAGGGTTAGTGAGCGAGGGTTAGTGAGTGTTAGTGAGCGAGGGTTAGTGTGTGTTCGTGAGCGAGGGTTAGTGAGTGTTCGTGAGCGAGGGTTAGTGAGCGAGGGTTAGTGTGTGTTAGTGAGCGAGGGTTAGTGAGCGAGGGTTAGTGAGCGAGGGTTAGTGAGCGAGGGTTAGTGAGTGTTAGTGAGCGAGGGTTAGTGATAGGGTTAGTGAGCGAGGGTTAGTGAGCGAGGGTTAGTGAGCGAGGTTAAGTGAGTGTTAGTGAGCGAGGGTTAGTGAGCGAGGGTTAGTGAGCGAGGGTTAGTGAGTGTTAGTGAGCGAGGGTTAGTGTGTGTTCGTGAGCGAGGGTTAGTGAGTGTTCGTGAGCGAGGGTTAGTGAGCGAGGGTTAGTGTGTGTTAGTGAGCGAGGGTTAGTGAGCGAGGGTTAGTGAGCGAGGGTTAGTGAGTGTTAGTGAGCGAGGGTTAGTGATAGGGTTAGTGAGCGAGGGTTAGTGAGCGAGGGTTAGTGAGCGAGGGTTAGTGAGTGTTAGTGAGCGAGGGTTAGTGAGTGTTAGTGAGCGAGGATTAGTGAGCGAGTGTTAGTGTGTGTTAGTGAGCGAGAGTTAGTGAGCGAGGGTTATTGAGGGTTAGTGAGCGAGAGTTGGTGAGTGTTAGTGAGCGAGGGTTAGTGTGTGTTAGTGAGTGAGGGTTAGTGAGCGAGAGTCAGTGTGTGTTAGTGAGCGAGGGTTAGTGAGCGAGGGTTAGTAAGCGAGGGTTCGTGAGTGTTAGTGAGCGAGGGTGAGCGAGGGTTAGTGAGCGAGGGTTAGTGAGCGAGGGTTAGTGAGCGAGGGTTAGTGAGTGTTAGTGAGCGAGGGTTAGTGTGTGTTCGTGAGCGAGGGTTAGTGAGTGTTCGTGAGCGAGGGTTAGTGAGCGAGGGTTAGTGTGTGTTAGTGAGCGAGGGTTAGTGAGCGAGGGTTAGTGAGCGAGGGTTAGTGAGCGAGGGTTAGTGAGTGTTAGTGAGCGAGGGTTAGTGATAGGGTTAGTGAGCGAGGGTTAGTGAGCGAGGGTTAGTGAGCGAGGGTTAGTGAGCGCGGGTTAGTGAGCGCGGGTTAGTGAGCGGGGGTTAGTGAGCGGGGGTTAGTGAGCGGGGTTAGTGAGCGGGGGTTAGTGAGTGTTAGTGAGCGAGGGTTAGTGAGCGAGGGTTAGTGAGCGAGGGTTAGTAAGCGAGGGTTAGTGAGTGTTAGTGAGCGAGGGTGAGCGAGGGTTAGTGAGCGAGGGTTAGTGAGCGAGGGTTAGTGTGTGTTCGTGAGCGAGGGTTAGTGAGTGTTCGTGAGTGAGGGTTAGTGAGCGAGGGTTAGTGAGCGAGGGTTAGTGAGCGAGGGTTAGTGAGTGTTAGTGAGCGAGGGTTAGTGATAGGGTTAGTGAGCGAGGGTTAGTGAGCGAGGGTTAGTGAGCGAGGGTTAGGGTGTGTTAGTGAGCGAGGGTTAGAGTGTGTTCGTGAGCGAGGGTTAGTGAGCGAGGGTTAGTGTGTGTTAGTGAGTGAGATTTAGTGAGCGAGAGTTAGTGAGTGTTCGTGAGCTAGGGTTAGTGAATGAGCGTTAGTGAGCGAGGATCAGTGCATGTTAGTGAGCGAGGGTTAATGAGCGAGGGTTAATTAGCGAGGGTTAGTAAGCGTTAGTGAGTGAGGGTTAATGAGCGAGGATCAGTGCGTGTTAGTGAGCGAGGGTTAGTGAGCGAGGGTTAGTAAGCGATGGTCAGTGCGTGTTAGTGAGCGAGTGTTAGTGAGCGAGGGTTAGTAAGCGAGGGTTAGTGAGTGTTAGTGAGCGAGGGTGAGCGAGGGTTAGTGAGCGAGGGTTAGTGAGCGGGGGTTAGTGAGTGTTAGTGAGCGAGGGTTAGTGTGTGTTAGTGAGCGAAGGTTAGTGAGCGAGGGTTAGTGAGCGCGGGTTAGTGAGTGTTAGTGAGCGGGGGTTAGTGAGCGAGAGTTAGTGAGGGTTCGTGAGCGAGGGTTAGTGAGCGAGGGTTAGTGATAGGGTTAGTGAGCGAGGGTTAGTGAGTGAGGGTTAGTGAGCGAGGGTTAGTGAGCGAGGGTTAGGGTGTGTTAGTGAGCGAGGGTTAGAGTGTGTTCGTGAGCGAGGGTTAGTGAGCGAGGGTTAGTGTGTGTTAGTGAGTGAGATTTAGTGAGCGAGGGTTAGTGAGTGTTCGTGAGCTAGGGTTAGTGAATGAGCGTTAGTGAGCGAGGATCAGTGCATGTTAGTGAGCGAGGGTTAATGAGCGAGGGTTAATTAGCGAGGGTTAGTAAGCGTTAGTGAGTGAGGGTTAATGAGCGGGGATCAGTGCATGTTAGTGAGCGCGGGTTAGTGAGCGAGGGTTAGTGAGCGAGGGTTAGTGAGCGAGGGTTAGTGAGCGCGGGTTAGTGAGCGGGGGTTAGTGAGCGGGGGTTAGTGAGCGGGGGTTAGTGAGCGGGGGTTAGTGAGTGTTAGTGAGCGAGGGTTAGTGAGCGAGGGTTAGTAAGCGAGGGTTAGTGAGTGTTAGTGAGCGAGGGTGAGCGAGGGTTAGTGAGCGAGGGTTAGTGAGCGAGGGTTAGTGAGCGAGGGTTAGTGAGCGAGGGTTAGTGTGTGTTCGTGAGCGAGGGTTAGTGAGTGTTCGTGAGCGAGGGTTAGTGAGCGAGGGTTAGTGAGCGAGGGTTAGTGAGCGAGGGTTAGTGAGTGTTAGTGAGCGAGGGTTAGTGATAGGGTTAGTGAGCGAGGGTTAGTGAGCGAGGGTTAGTGAGCGAGGGTTAGGGTGTGTTAGTGAGCGAGGGTTAGAGTGTGTTCGTGAGCGAGGGTTAGTGAGCGAGGGTTAGTGTGTGTTAGTGAGTGAGATTTAGTGAGCGAGAGTTAGTGAGTGTTCGTGAGCTAGGGTTAGTGAATGAGCGTTAGTGAGCGAGGATCAGTGCATGTTAGTGAGCGAGGGTTAATGAGCGAGGGTTAATTAGCGAGGGTTAGTAAGCGTTAGTGAGTGAGGGTTAATGAGCGAGGATCAGTGCGTGTTAGTGAGCGAGGGTTAGTGAGCGAGGGTTAGTAAGCGATGGTCAGTGCGTGTTAGTGAGCGAGTGTTAGTGAGCGAGGGTTAGTAAGCGAGGGTTAGTGAGTGTTAGTGAGCGAGGGTGAGCGAGGGTTAGTGAGCGAGGGTTAGTGAGCGAGGGTTAGTGAGCGAGGGTTAGAGTGTGTTCGTGAGCGAGGGTTAGTGAGCGAGGGTTAGTGAGCGAGGGTGAGCGAGGGTTAGTGAGCGAGGGTTAGTGAGCGAGGGTTAGTGAGCGAGGGTTAGTGAGCGAGGGTTAGGGTGTGTTAGTGAGCGAGGGTTAGAGTGTGTTCGTGAGCGAGGGTTGGTGAGCGAGGGTTAGTGAGCGAGGGTTAGTGAGCGAGGGTTAGTGAGTGTTAGTGAGCGAGGGTTAGTGTGTGTTCGTGAGCGAGGGTTAGTGAGTGTTCGTGAGCGAGGGTTAGTGAGCGAGGGTTAGTGTGTGTTAGTGAGCGAGGGTTAGTGAGCGAGGGTTAGTGAGCGAGGGTTAGTGAGTGTTAGTGAGCGAGGGTTAGTGATAGGGTTAGTGAGCGAGGGTTAGTGAGTGAGGGTTAGTGAGCGAGGGTTAGTGAGCGAGGGTTAGGGTGTGTTAGTGAGCGAGGGTTAGAGTGTGTTCGTGAGCGAGGGTTAGTGAGCGAGGGTTAGTGAGCGAGGGTTAGTGAGCGATGGTCAGTGCGTGTTAGTGAGCAAGGGTTAGTGAGCGAGGTTAGTGAGTGTTCGTGAGCGAGGGTTAGTGAGCAAGTGTTAGTGACCGAGGGTTAGTGAGTGTTAGTGAGCGAGGGTTAGTGAGTGTTAGTGAGCGTGGGTTAGTGAGCGAGGGTTAGTGAGCAAGGGTTAGTGAGCGTTAGTGAGTGAGGGTTAATGAGCAAGGATCAGTGCATGTTAGTGAGCGAGGGTTAGTGAGCGAGGATTAGTGAGCGAGGATTAGTGAGCGAGGGTTAGTGAGCGAGGGTTAGTGCGTGTTAGTGAGCAAGGGTTAGTGAGCAAGGTTAGTGATTGTTCGTGAGCGAGGGTTAGTGAGCAAGCGTTAATGACCGAGGGTTAGTGAGTGTTAGTGAGCGAGGGTTAGTGACCGAGGGTTAGTGAGTGTTAGTGAGCGTGGGTTAGTGAGCGAGGGTTAGTGAGGGTTAGTGAGTGAGGATTAGTGACCGAGGGTTAGTGAGTGTTAGTGAGCGTGGGTTAGTGAGCGAGGGTTAGTGAGCGAGGGTTAGTGAGCGATGGTTAGTGAGCGAAGGTTAGTGTGTGTTAGTGAGCGAGGGTTAGTGAGCGATGGTTAGTGAGTGTTTAGTGAGCGAGGGTTAGTGAGTGTTTAGTGAGCGAGGGTTAGTGAGCGATGGTTAGTGAGTGTTAGTGAGCGAGGGTTAGTGAGCGAGGGTTAGTGAGTGTTTAGTGAGCGAGGGTTAGTGAGCAAGGGTTAGTGAGTGTTAGTGAGCGAGGGTTAGTGAGCGAGGGTTAGTGAGGGTTAGTGAACTAGGGTTAGTGAACGAGGGTTAGTGAGCGAGGGTTAGTGAGCGAGGGTTAGTGAGCGAGGGTTAGTGAGCGAAGGTTAGTGTGTGTTAGTGAGCGAGGGTTAGTGAGCGAGGGTTAGTGAGTGTTTAGTGAGCGAGGGTTAGTGAGCGAGGGTTAGTGAGTGTTTAGTGAGCGAGGGTTAGTGAGCGATGGTTAGTGAGTGTTAGTGAGCGAGGGTTAGTGAGTGAGTGTTAGTGAGCGATGGTTAGTGAGTGTTAGTGAGCGAGGGTTAGTGAGTGAGTGTTAGTGAGCGAGGGTTAGTGAGCAAGGGTTAGTGAATGTTTAGTGAGCGAGGGTTAGTGAGCGAGGGTTAGTGAGCGATGGTTAGTGAGTGTTAGTGAGCGAGGGTTAGTGAGCGATGGTTAGTGAGTGTTTAGTGAGCGAGGGTTAGTGAGCGAGGGTTAGTGAGTGTTAGTGAGCGAGGGTTAGTGAGCGAGGGTTAGTGAGGGTTAGTGAACGAGGGTTAGTGAACGAGGGTTAGTGAGTGAGTGTTAGTGAGCGAGGGTTAGTGAGCGAGGGTTAGTGAGCGAGGGTTATTGAGTGTTAGTGAGTGAGGGTTAGTGAGCGAGGGTTAGTGAGCGAGGGTTTGTGAGTGTTAGTGAGGTGAGTGTTTAGTGAGCAAGAGTTAGTGAGCGATGGTTAGTGACTGTTTAGTGAGCGAAGGTTAGTGAGCGAGGGTTAGTGAGCGATGGTTAGTGAGTGTTCGTGAGCGAGGGTTAGTGAGTGTTAGCGAGGGTTAGTGAGCGAGGGTTAGTGAGCGTGGGTTAGTGAGCGTGGGTTAGTGAGCGAGGGTTCGTGAGCGAGGGTTAGTGAGCGATGGTTAATGTGTGTTAGTGAGCGAGGGTTAGTGAGCGATGGTGAGCGAGGGTTAGTGAGCGAGGGTTAGTGAGCGAGGGTTAGTGAAGGTTAGTGAGC
Organism: Pristiophorus japonicus; assembly: GCF_044704955.1. Classification (NCBI taxonomy): domain Eukaryota; kingdom Metazoa; phylum Chordata; class Chondrichthyes; family Pristiophoridae; genus Pristiophorus; species Pristiophorus japonicus. Next base: position 193,049,906 of record NC_091989.1, read on the forward strand.
GAGGGTTAGTGAGCGAAGGTTAGTGAGCGATGGTGAGCGAGGGTTAGTGAGCGAGGGTTAGTGAGTGTTAGTGAGCGAGGGTTAGTGAGCGAAGGTTAGTGTGTGTTAGTGAGCGAGGGTTAGTGAGCGAAGGTTAGTGTGTGTTAGTGAGCGATGGTTAGTGAGTGTTAGTGAGCGAGGGTTAGTGAGCGAAAGTTAGTGTGTGTTAGTGAGCGAGGGTTAGTGAGCGATGGTTAGTGAGTGTTAGTGAGCGAGGGTTAGTGAGTGTTAGTGAGCGAGTGTTAGTGAGTGAGGGTTAGTGAACGAGGGTTAGTGAGCGAGGGTTAGTGAGGGTTAGTGAGCGAGTGTTAGTGAGCGAGGGTTAGTGAGTGAGGGTTAGTGAGCGATGGTTAGTGAGTGTTTCGTGAGCGAGGGTTAGTGAGCGATGGTTAGTGAGTGTTTAGTGAGCGAGGGTTAGTGAGCGATGGTTAGTGAGTGTTTAGTGAGCGAGGGTTAGTGAGCGATGGTTAGTGAGCGAGGGTTAGTGAGCGATGGTTAGTGACTGTTTAGTGAGCGAAGGTTAGTGAGCGAGGGTTAGTGAGCGATGGTTAGTGAGTGTTCGTGAGCGAGGGTTAGTGAGTGTTAGCGAGGGTTAGTGAGCGAGGGTTAGTGAGCGTGGGTTAGTGAGCGTGGGTTAGTGAGCGAGGGTTCGTGAGCGAGGGTTAGTGAGCGATGGTTAATGTGTGTTAGTGAGCGAGGGTTAGTGAGCGATGGTGAGCGAGGGTTAGTGAGCGAGGGTTAGTGAGCGAGGGTTAGTGAAGGTTAGTGAGCGAGGGTTAGTGAGCGAAGGTTAGTGAGCGAGGGTTAGTGAGTGTTAGTGAGCGAGGGTTAGTGAGTGTTAGTGAGCGAGGGTTAGTGAGCGAAGGTTAGTGTGTGTTAGTGAGCGAGGGTTAGTGAGCGAAGGTTAGTGTGTGTTAGTGAGCGATGGTTAGTGAGTGTTAGTGAGCGAGGGTTAGTGAGCGAAAGTTAGTGTGTGTTAGTGAGCGAGGGTTAGTGAGCGATGGTTAGTGAGTGTTAGTGAGCGAGGGTTAGTGAGTGTTAGTGAGCGAGTGTTAGTGAGTGAGGGTTAGTGAACGAGGGTTAGTGAGCGAGGGTTAGTGAGGGTTAGTGAGCGAGTGTTAGTGAGCGAGGGTTAGTGAGTGAGGGTTAGTGAGCGATGGTTAGTGAGTGTTTCGTGAGCGAGGGTTAGTGAGCGATGGTTAGTGAGTGTTTAGTGAGCGAGGGTTAGTGAGCGATGGTTAGTGAGTGTTTAGTGAGCGAGGGTTAGTGAGCGATGGTTAGTGAGCGAGGGTTAGTGAGCGAGGGTTAGTGAATGTTTAGTGAGCGAGGGTTAGTGAGCGAGGGTTAGTGAGCGATGGTTAGTGAGTGTTAGTGAGCGAGGGTTAGTGAGCGATGGTTAGTGAGTGTTTAGTGAGCGAGGGTTAGTGAGGGTTAGCGAACGAGGGTTAGTGAACGAGGGTTAGTGAGCGATGGTTAGTGAGTGTTTAGTGAGCGAGGGTTAGTGAGCGATGGTTAGTGACTGTTTAGTGAGCGAAGGTTAGTGAGCGAGAGTTAGTGAGCGATGGTTAGTGAGTGTTCGTGAGCGAGGGTTAGTGAGCGAGGGTTAGTGAGTGTTAGTGAGCGAGGGTTAGTGAGCGAAGGTTAGTGAGCGATGGTGAGCGAGGGTTAGTGAGCGAGGGTTAGTGAGCGAGGGTTAGTGAGTGTTAGTGAGCGAGGGTTAGTGAGTGTTAGCGAGCGAGGGTTAGTGAGCGAAGGTTAGTGTGTGTTAGTGAGCGAGGGTTAGTGAGCGAAGGTTAGTGTGTTTTAGTGAGCGAGTGTTAGTGAAGGTTAGTGAGCGATGGTGAGCGAGGGTTAGTGAGCGAGGGTTAGTGAGCGAGGGTTAGTGAGTGTTAGTGAGCGAGGGTTAGTGAGTGTTAGTGAGCGAGGGTTAGTGAGCGAAGGTTAGTGTGTGTTAGTGAGCGAGGGTTAGTGAGCGAAGGTTAGCGAGGGTTAGTGAGCGAGGGTTAGTGAGCGATGGTTAGCGAGGGTTAGTGAGCGAGGGTTAGTGAGCGAAGGTTAGTGTGTGTTAGTGAGCGAGGGTTAGTGAGCGATGGTTAGTGAGTGTTAGTGAGCGAGGGTTAGTGAGCGAAAGTTAGTGTGTGTTAGTGAGCGAGGGTTAGTGAGCGATGGTTAGTGAGTGTTAGTGAGTGTTAGTGAGCGAGTGTTAGTGAACGAGGGTTAGTGAACGAGGGTTAGTGAGCGAGGGTTAGTGAGGGTTAGTGAGCGAGGGTTAGTGAGCGAGGGTTAGTGAGCGATGGTTAGTGAGTGTTTCGTGAGCGAGGGTTAGTGAGCGATGGTTAGTGAGTGTTTAGTGAGCGAGGGTTAGTGAGCGATGGTTAGTGAGTGTTTAGTGAGCGAGGGTTAGTGAGCGATGGTTAGTGAGCGAGGGTTAGTGAGCGAGGGTTAGTGAATGTTTAGTGAGCGAGGGTTAGTGAGCGAGGGTTAGTGAGCGATGGTTAGTGAGTGTTAGTGAGCGAGGGTTAGTGAGCGATGGTTAGTGAGTGTTTAGTGAGCGAGGGTTAGTGAGCGAGGGTTAGTGAGGGTTAGTGAACGAGGGTTAGTGAGCGAGGGTTAGTGAGTGTTAGTGAGCGAGGGTTAGTGAGCGAGGGTTAGTGAGTGTTAGTGAGCGAGGGTTAGTGAGCAAGGGTTCGTGAGCGATGGTTAGTGAGTGTTAGTGAGCGATGGTTAGTGAGTGTTTAGTGAGCGAGGGTTAGTGAGCGATGGTTAGTGACTGTTTAGTGAGCGAAGGTTAGTGAGCGAGGGTTAGTGAGCGATGGTTAGTGACTGTTTAGTGAGCGAAGGTTAGTGAGCGAGGGTTAGTGAGCGAGTGTTAGTGAGTGTTAGTGAGCGAGGGTTAGTGAGTGTTAGTGAGCGAGGGTTAGTGAGCGAAGGTTAGTGTGTGTTAGTGAGCGAGGGTTAGTGAGCGAAGGTTAGCGAGTGTTAGTGAGCGAGGGTTAGTGAGTGTTAGTGAGCGAGTGTTAGTGAGTGAGGGTTAGTGAACGAGGGTTAGTGAGCGAGGGTTAGTGAGGGTTAGTGAGCGAGTGTTAGTGAGCGAGGGTTAGTGAGTGAGGGTTAGTGAGCGATGGTTAGTGAGTGTTTCGTGAGCGAGGGTTAGTGAGCGAGGGTTAGTGAGGGTTAGTGAGCGAGTGTTCGTGAGCGAGGGTTAGTGAGTGAGGGTTAGTGAGCGATGGTTAGTGAGTGTTTCGTGAGCGAGGGTTAGTGAGCGATGGTTAGTGAGTGTTTAGTGAGCGAGGGTTAGTGAGCGATGGTTAGTGAGTGTTTAGTGAGCGAGGGTTAGTGAGCGATGGTTAGTGAGCGAGGGTTAGTGAGCGATGGTTAGTGACTGTTTAGTGAGCGAAGGTTAGTGAGCGAGGGTTAGTGAGCGATGGTTAGTGAGTGTTCGTGAGCGAGGGTTAGTGAGTGTTAGCGAGGGTTAGTGAGCGAGGGTTAGTGAGCGTGGGTTAGTGAGCGTGGGTTAGTGAGCGAGGGTTAGTGAGCGAAGGTTAGTGTGTGTTAGTGAGCGAGGGTTAGTGAGCGAAGGTTAGTGTGTGTTAGTGAGCGATGGTTAGTGAGTGTTAGTGAGCGAGGGTTAGTGAGCGAAAGTTAGTGTGTGTTAGTGAGCGAGGGTTAGTGAGCGATGGTTAGTGAGTGTTAGTGAGCGAGGGTTAGTGAGTGTTAGTGAGCGAGTGTTAGTGAGTGAGGGTTAGTGAACGAGGGTTAGTGAGCGAGGGTTAGTGAGGGTTAGTGAGCGAGTGTTAGTGAGCGAGGGTTAGTGAGTGAGGGTTAGTGAGCGATGGTTAGTGAGTGTTTCGTGAGCGAGGGTTAGTGAGCGATGGTTAGTGAGTGTTTAGTGAGCGAGGGTTAGTGAGCGATGGTTAGTGAGTGTTTAGTGAGCGAGGGTTAGTGAGCGATGGTTAGTGAGCGAGGGTTAGTGAGCGAGGGTTAGTGAATGTTTAGTGAGCGAGGGTTAGTGAGCGAGGGTTAGTGAGCGATGGTTAGTGAGTGTTAGTGAGCGAGGGTTAGTGAGCGATGGTTAGTGAGTGTTTAGTGAGCGAGGGTTAGTGAGGGTTAGCGAACGAGGGTTAGTGAACGAGGGTTAGTGAGCGATGGTTAGTGAGTGTTTAGTGAGCGAGGGTTAGTGAGCGATGGTTAGTGACTGTTTAGTGAGCGAAGGTTAGTGAGCGAGAGTTAGTGAGCGATGGTTAGTGAGTGTTCGTGAGCGAGGGTTAGTGAGCGAGGGTTAGTGAGTGTTAGTGAGCGAGGGTTAGTGAGCGAAGGTTAGTGAGCGATGGTGAGCGAGGGTTAGTGAGCGTAGTGAGCGAGGGTTAGTGAGTGTTAGTGAGCGAGGGTTAGTGAGTGTTAGCGAGCGAGGGTTAGTGAGCGAAGGTTAGTGTGTGTTAGTGAGCGAGGGTTAGTGAGCGAAGGTTAGTGTGTTTTAGTGAGCGAGTGTTAGTGAAGGTTAGTGAGCGATGGTGAGCGAGGGTGTTAGGTGGTTTTTAGTGAGCGAGTGTTTAGTGAAGGTTTAGTGTAGCGTTGGTGAGCGAGGGTTAGTGAGCGAGGGTTAGTGAGCGAGGGTTAGTGAGTGTTAGTGAGCGAGGGTTAGTGAGTGTTAGTGAGCGAGGGTTAGTGAGCGAAGGTTAGTGTGTGTTAGTGAGCGAGGGTTAGTGAGCGAAGGTTAGCGAGGGTTGAGCGGGGTAGTGAGCGAGGGTTAGTGAGGTTATGAGCGAGGTTAGTGAGCGAGGGTTAGTGAGGGTTAGTGTGTGTTAGTGAGCGAGGGTTAGTGAGCGATGGTTAGT
>NC_091989.1:193059779-193107798 GCF_044704955.1 Pristiophorus japonicus
CCTAATGCCCCTGCCCATATCCCACTCACTGCCCTGCCCATATCCTACCCACAGCCCTGCTCATATCCCACCTAATGCCCCTGCCCATATCCCACTCACTGCCCTGCCCATATCCCACCTAATGCCCCTGCCCATATCCCACCTAATGCCCCTGCCCATATCCCACTCACTGCACTGCCCATATCCTACTCACTGCCCTGCCCATATCCCACCTAATGCCCCTGCCCATATACCACCCACTGCCCTGCCCATATCCCACTCACTGCCCTGCCCATATCCCACCTAATGCCCCTGCTCATATCCCACCTAATGCCCCTGCCCATATCCCACTCACTGCCCTGCCCATATCCTACCCACTGCCCTGCTCATATCCCACCTAATGCCCCTGCCCATATCCCACCCACTGCCCCTGCCCATATCCTACTCACTGCCCCTGCCCATATCCCACTCACTGCCCCTGCCCATATCCCACTCACTGCCCTGCCCATATCCCACCTAATGCCCCTGCCCATATACCACCCACTGCCCTGCCCATATCCCACTCACTGCCCTGCCTATATCCCACCTAATGCCCCTGCCCACATCCCACCCAATGCCTCTGCCCATATCCTACCTCTCTCCTGCCCCTTGACAAAAGCCAACATCCTTTTTTAAAAACCTCACCAAGATGGACCATCTTATTCCCATTCCTAATTGCTCCAGCACCCAATGAGCTGGGAGTGGACCATCTCATTCCCATTCTCTGCAGTAACATTCCCAGGAATACACGGGCACCAGATGAGCTAAGAACACAGACTAGTAAACAAATTCTCCATAAAACCTATTCCAAATGTGTCCTATTGAGCCCTGAATCATGTTTCCCTTATTTCTCCTGCAGACTTTCTCTCCTCTGTCCACTGGTCTGTTCCACAAGGCCATCCTGCAGAGTGGGAGCGCTCTGATGCCAGGAATGCTGCCACCACTGTCAACCCAGCTCGCTCACGTGAGTTTGTTCAGGCCACGCCGTGACTGTGAGGGACATGATTCGAAGGGTTTGTTCAAAGTGAACCTCACGGTGCGGTGACCTGAGCATTGACCTTTCACCTCCAGAGCCTCCGGTCAAATCTAATGGCGGGCTTATTGAGCAGGTTTAGTGTGGCATTTGTTCAGTATGGGGGCTGGATCAGGAGAAACCTCTTTACCCAGAGAGCGGTGAGAATGTGGAACTCGCTGCCACAGGGAGTGGTTGAGGCGAATAGTATCGATGCATTTAAGGGGAGGCTAGACATATGAGGGAGAAGGGAATAGAGGGTTACGCCGATCGATTTTGATGAGGAAAGAGGGGAGGAGGCTCGAGTGGAGCATAAACGGCCGTATGGACTGGTTGGGCCGAATGGCCTGTTTCTGTGCCGTATATCCTGTGCAATCATCAGTGAAGAGATAATGACCAGATAATCTGTTTTTGTGATGTTGGTTGAGGGATAAATATTGGCCCAGGACACCAGGGAGAACTCCCCTGCTCTTCTTCGACATAGTGTCATGGGATCTTTTACGTCCACTCCAAGAGAGCACACGGCACCTCCAGCAGTGCAGCGCTCCCTCAGTGCTGGATTTTATGCTCAAGTTTCTGAAGTGACAGTTTGGCTCAGTGATAGGACACGTACCTCTGATTTTGAAGATTGTGGGTTCAAGTCCCGCTCCAAGAATCTGATCACCTAATCCAGGATGATAACCCCAGTGCAGTACTGAGGGAGTGCTGCATTGTTAAAGATGCCACCTTTCAGATGAGATGTTAAACCGAGGTCCCATCTGCTTGTTAAGGTGGGTGTAAAAGATCTGGAGAGCTGGGGATTTCCTCCTGATCTCCTGCTAAATACTTAACCCTCAAGTCACACCACCAAAAACTGATTAGCTGGCCTTGGACAGGGTGCAGAGGAGATCTGCCAGAATTAGACCAGGGAATGTGGGGCTTCAGGTATGTAGAGAGACTGGAGAAGCTGAGGTTGCTCTCCTTCGAGCAGAGAAGGTTAAGAAGAGATTTGATAGAGATGTTCAACATTATGAAGGATTTTGATAGAGTGAATAAGGAGAAATTGTTTCCAGGGGCAGGAGGGTCGGTAACCAGAGGGACACAGATTGAAGGTTATTGGCAAAAGAACCAGAGGCGACATGAGGAAAATATTTTTTACGCAGCGAGTTGTTGTGATCGGGAACGCGCTGCCTGAAAGGGCGGTGGGAGCAGATTCAATAGTAACTTTCAAACAGGGAATTGGGAAATGCTCGGAAGGGATATTAAGTTGCAGGTCTATGAGGAAAGAGCAGGGGGAGTGGGACTAATTGGATCCTCAACCAAAGAGCTGGCAAAGGAAGAATGGGCCGAATGGCCTCCTTCTGTGCTGTATTGCTCTATGATCTACCACATTGCTGTTTGTGGGATCTTGCTGTGTGCCAATTGGTTGCTGTGACTGCCTACCAAACAACTGTGACTTCTAAAGTACTTCATTGGCTGTGGACTGTGGGACATCCTAAGCGCATGAAAACGTCGCTATTTAAATGCAAGTCCTTGCTGATGATGAGGTGTCGAGGGAAGAGATGGGGCTGGGTCAGAGGATGATGTATAAGATGGAAGGGAGCAAACCGTATGGAGAAGGAAGATCGGGAGTATTTCTTTACCACACCACGTTTGATCAATACAAGGAATGGACTTCCCAGTAGTGTAACATAGGAACAGGAGGAGACCATTCAGCCCCTCGAGCCTGTTCCAACATTCAATGAGATCGTGGCTGACCTAACTCCATATCCCTGACTTTGGCCCATATCCTTTAATACCTTTGATTAACAAAAAGCTATCAATCGCCGATTTAAAATTAACAATTGACCCAGCATCAATTGCCGTTTGCGGAAGAGAGTTCCAAACCTCTCCCACCCTGTGTGTGTAGAAGTGTTTAGTAATGTCACTCCTGAGAGGTCTGGCTCTAATGTTTAGACTATGCTCCCTAGTCATAGACTCCCCAACCAGCAGGAATAGCTTCTCTCTATTTGCCCTATCTGTTCCCCTTAATATCCTGAAAACTTCCATCAAATTATCCCTTCAATTTCTAAACTTCAGGGGATTCCTAGTTTGTGTACTCTCTCCTTGTAATTTAACCCCTTGGAGTCCAGGTATCATTTCAGTAAGCCCATGCTGCACTCCTTCCTACGGTGTGGTGCCCAGAATTGCTCACAGTAGCGGGAATGTAGGAGAAGTCATTTGAGAAATGGTTGAAGGATGTGGTGAGGGGACAGTAGGTGACTGAGATAGGTTGGGCAGAATGGCTCTTGGCATACGCTGGCTGGGGACGCTGGGAGGGCACTGGGAAGAACATGAAGGACCTCACATGTCTGATCTTCTCCTTTACAGGAAACTGGTGAGATAGCGGGTTGCAGTAACACAGAATCCCAGCTCCTCCTGGAGTGCCTCAGGAACAAGACAGAAGAGGAGATGTCCCAAATCATCACAAGTGTGGTACGTTTCTTTAAAAAAAAATATATATAGATATTTGTTTTTTTGAGTTTGATCATGCGAGCCGGAAAGGCGATCACTAATATTATGTCACGTAAGACCCTTACAGACAGTAAGAGGAATTTTTCATTCCCTGTTCAACTGAGGCCCCGTCTGCCTGTTTGAGAGAGATATTAAAAGATCCCGTCAATCTATTGGAAGAAGAATGCCCCCCACCCTCCCCCAGTGTCCTTGGCCAACATTTGCTGCAGGAGTTCCCCAGGGCAGTGTCCTAGGCCCAATCATCTTCAGCCACTTCATCAATGACCTTCCCTCCATCATAAGGTCAGAAGTGGGGATGTTCGCTGATGACTGCACAGTGTTCAGTGCCATTCACAACTCCTCAGATAATGGAGCAGTCCGTGCCCGCATACAGCAAGACCTGGACAACATTCAGGCTTGGGCTGATAAATGGCAAGTAACATTCGCACCACACAAGTGCCAGGCAATGACCATCTCCAACAAGTGAGAGTCTAACCACCGCCCCTTGACATTCAATGGCATTACCATCGCTGAATCCCCCACCATCAACATCCTGGGGGTCACCATTGACCAGAAACTTAACTGGACCAGCCACATAAATACTGTGGCTACAAGAGTGGGTCAGAGGCTGGGTATTCTGCGGCAAGTGTCTCACCTCCTGACTCCCCAAAGCCTTTCCACCATCTACAAGGCACAAGTTAGGAGTGTGATGGAACACTCTCCGCTTGCCTGGATGAGTGCAGCTCCAACAACACTCGAAGCTCATCATCATCCAGGACAAAGCAGCCGCTTGATCGGCCCCCCATCCCCCACCTTCAACACTCACTCCCTCCACCACCGGCGCACCGTGGCTGCAGTGTGTACCATCTACAAGATGCACTGCAGCAACTCGCCAAGACTTCTTCGGCAGCACCTCCCAAACCCGCGACCTCTACCACCTAGAAGGACAAGGGCAGCAGGCGCTTGGGAACACCACCACCTCCACGTTCCCCTCCCAGTCACACACCATCCTGACTTGGAAATATATCGGCCGTTCCTTCATCGTCGCTGGGTCACAATCCTGGAACTCCCTCCCTAACAGCACTGTGGGAGTACCTTCACCACACGGACTGCAGCGGTTCAAGAAGACGGCTCACCACCACCTTCTCAAGGGGTGATTAGGGATGGGCAATAAATGCTGGCCCCGCCTGCTCTCAGGTGGATGTAAAAGATCCCATGACACTATATCGAAGACGAGCAGGAGAGTTCTCTCCGGTGTCCTGGCCAATATTTATCCATCAACCAGCATCAAAAAAACAGATTATCTGGCCATTGTCACATTGTGGGAGCTTGCTGTGCGCAAATTGGCTGTTTCCTACATTACAACAGTGACTACTCTTCAAAAAGTGCTTCATTTGCTGTAAAGCACTTTGCAACATCCCAAGGTGATGAACGGCGTTATATAAATGCAAATTCTTTATTAACCGTTTCTTCCCCCTCTGATTGCTGTTTCAGAACGAACTCTACCAGTTAATTCCTGCCGTGGTTGACAAGTATTTCCTTCCTGATGATCCTCAGCAAATGTTCCGGGACGGAAGGTTCCAGAAGATCCCGTACCTGCTGGGGGTGACCACTGAAGAGGCAGTAAAGAGTCTCGTGCACCCAGAGGTAACGTCAGTCAAAGGTCGGCTAATTGGTGTCCTGTTTGACCGTGAGCTGAACATCTGACCTCATAATCCCCTCCATCAGCAAGGTCCCCTACCTCCAGCTCCATAACATCGCCCATCTCCGCCCCTGCCTCCGCTCATCTGCTGCTGCAACCCTCATCCAGTACCATTACACTAGCCTCCATTATTGCAACGCTCTCCTGGCCGGCCTCCCATCTTCCACCTTACATAAACTTGGGTTCATCCAAAACTCAACTGACCCGTGTCCTAACTCACACCGAGTCTCACTCACCCATCGCCCCCTGTGCTCGCTGCCCCGTGTCCTAACTCACACCGAGTCCCGCTCACCCATCGCCCCCTGTGCTCGCTGCCCCGTGTCCTAACTCGCATCGAGTCCCGCTCACCCATCACCCCCTGTGCTCGCTGCCTCGTGTCCTAACTCGCACCGAGTCCCGCTCACCCATCGCCCCCTGTGCTCGCTGCCCCATGTCCTAACTTGCACCGAGTCCCGCTCACCCATCACCCCCTGTGCTCGCTGACCCGTGTCCTAACTCGCACCGAGTCCTGCTCACCCATCACCTCCTGTGCTCGCTGACCCGTGTCCTAACTCGCACCGAGTCCTGCTCACCCATCACCCCCTGTGCTCGCTGCCCCGTGTCCTAACTCTCACCGAGTCCTGCTCACCCATCACCCCCTGTGCTCGCTGCCCCGTGTCCTAACTCGCACCGAGTCCCGCTCACCCATCACCCCCTGTGCTCGCTGCCCCGTGTCCTAACTCGCACCGAGTCCCGCTCACCCATCACCCCCTGTGCTCACTGCCCCGTGTCATAACTCGCACCGAGTCCCGCTCACCCATCACCCCCTGTGCTCACTGCCCCGTGTCCTAACTCGCACCGAGTCCCGCTCACCCATCACCCCCTGTGCTCGCTGCCCCATGTCCTAACTCGCACCGAGTCCTGCTCACCCATCACCCCCTGTGCTCGCTGACCTACATTGGCTTCCGGTCCAGCAACACCTCGATTTTAAAATTCTCATCCCTGTGTTCAAATCTCTCTCGCCCCTCCCTATCTCTCTGGCCTCACAACCTCCCCGAGATCTCTGCGCTCCTCCACTTCTGGCCTCTTGCTCATCCCCGATTTTAATTGCCCTGCCATCAGTCGGCATGCCTTCAGCTGCCTGGGCCACAAGCTCTAGAATTCCCTCCCTAAACCTCTCTGCCTCTCCGCCTCGCTCTCTTTCTTTAAGATGCTCCTTAAAACCTACCTCTTTGACCAAGCTTTTGGTCACATGTCCTAATGTGCCTCGGTGTGATATTTTGTTTGATAACCGCTCTTGCGAAGTGCCTTGGAATAGAAACATAGAAAACAGGTGCAGGAGTAGGCCATTCGGCCCTTCGAGCCTGCTCCACCATTCAATAAGATCATGGCTGATCATTCCCTCAGTACCCCTTTCCTGCTTTCTCTCCATACCCCTTGATCCCTTTAGCCGTGAGGGCCACATCTAACTCCCTCTTAAATATATCCAATGAACTGGGATCAACAACTCTCTGCGGTAGGGAATTCCACAGGTTAACAACTCTCTGAGTGAAGAAGTTTCTCCTCATCTCACTCTGAAATGGCTTACCCCTTATCCTTAGACTGTGTCCCCTGGTTCTGGACTTACCCAACATCGGGAACATTCTTCCTGCATCTAACCTGTCCAGTCCCGTCAGAATTTTATATGTTTCTATGAGATCCCCTCTCATCCTTCTAAACTCCAGTGAATACAGGCCCAGTCGATCTAGTCTCTCCTCATATGTCAGTCCTGCCATCCCGGGAATCAGTCTGATGAACATTCATTGCACTCCCTCAATAGCAAGAATGTCTTTCCTCAGATTAGGAGACCAAAACTGAACACAATATTCCAGGTGAGGCCTCACCAAGGCCCTGTACAACTGCAGTAAGACCTCCCTGCTCCTATACTCAAATCCCCTAGCTATGAAGGCCAACATGCCATTTGCCTTCTTCACCGCCTGCTGTACCTGCATGCCAACTTTCAATGACTGATGAACCATGACACCCAGGTCTCGTTGCACCTTCCCTTTTCCTAATCTGTCACCATTCAGATAATATTCTGCCTTCATGTTTTTGCCCCCAAAGTGGATAACCTCACATTTATCCACATTATACTGCATCTGCCTTGTATTTGCCCACTCACCTAACCTGTCCAAGTCACCCTGCAGCCTCTTAGCATCCTCCTCACAGCTCACACCGCCACCCAGCTTAGTGTCATCTGCAAACTTGAAGATATTACACTCAATTCCTTCATTTAAATTATTAATAATTATATTGTAAAGAGCTGGGGTCCCAGCACTGAGCCCTGCGGCACCCCACTAGTCACTGCCTGCCATTCTGAAAAGGACCCATTTATCCCGACTCTCTGCTTCCTGTCTGCCAACCAGTTCTCTATCCACATCAGTACATTACCCCCAATACATGCGCTTTGATTTTGCACACCAATCTCTTGTAGGACCTTGTCAAAAGCCTTTTGAAAGTCCAAATACACCACATCCACTGGTTCTCCCATGTCCACTCTACTAGTTACATTCTCAAAAAATTCGAGAAGATTTGTCAAGCATGATTTCCCTTTCATAAATTCATGCTGACTTGGACTGATCCTGTCACTGCTTTCCAAATGCACTGCTATTTAATCTTTAATAATTGATTCCAACATTTTCCCCACTACTGAGGTCAGGCTAACTGGTCTATAATTACCCGTTTTCTCTCTCCCTCCTTTTTTAAAAAGTGGTGTTACATTAGTTACCCTCCAGTCCATAGGAACTGATCCAGAGTCGATAGACTGTTGGAAAATGATCACCAAAGCATCCACTATTTCTAGGACCACTTCCTTAAGTACTCTGGGATGCAGACTATCAGGCCCCGGGGATTTATCGGCCTTCAATCCCATCAATTTCCCTAACACAATTTCCCGCCTACTAAGGATATCCTTCAGTTCCTCCTTCTCATTAGCCCCTCGGTCCCCCAGTATTTCAGGAAGGTTATTTGTGTCTTCCTTCGTGAAGACAGAACCAAAGTATTTGTTTAACTGGTCTGCCATTTCTTTGTTCCCCATTATAAATTCACCTGAATCTGACTGCAAGGGACCTACATTTGTCTTCACTAATCTTTTTCTCTTCACATATCTTTAGAAGCTTTTGCAGTCAGTTTTTATGTTCCCCACAAGCTTCCTCTCATACTCTATTTCCCCCCTCCTAATTAAACCCATAGTCTTCCTCTGATGAATTCTAAATTTCTCCCAGTCCTCAGATTTGCTGCTTTTTCTGGCCAATTTATATGCCTCTTCCTTGAATTTAACACTATCCTTAATTTCCCTTGTTAGCCACGGTTGAGCCACCTTCCCCGTTTTATTTTTACTCCAGACAGGGATGTACAGTTGTTGAAGTTCATCCATGTGATCTTTAAATGTTTGCCATTGCCTATCCACCGTCAACCATTTAAGTATCATTTGCCAGTCTATTCTAGCCAACTCACGTCTCATACCATCGATGTTACCTTTCTTTAAGTTCAGGACCCTAGTCTCTGAATTAACTGTGTCACTCTCCATCTTAATAAAGAATTCTACCAAATTATGATCGCTCTTCCCCAAGGGGCTTCGCACAACAAGATTTCTAATTAGTCCTTTTTCATTACACAACACCCAGTCTTGGATGGCCAGCTCTCTGGTTGGTTCCTCGACATATTGGTCTAGAAAACCATCCCTAATAGACTCCAGGAAATCCTCCTCCACCATATTGCTAGCCCAATCAATATGTAGATTAAAGTAGCACATGATAACTGCTGTACCTTTATTACACGCATCCCTAATTTCTTGTTTGTTGCTGTCCCCAACCTCACTGCTACTGTTTGGTGGTCTGTACACAACTCCCATTAGCGTTTTCTGCCCTTTGGTGTTCCGCAGCTCCACCCATACCGATTCCACATCATCCAAGCTAATGTCCTTCCTTACTGTTGCGTTAATTTCCTCTTTAACCAGCAATGTTACCCCACCTCCTTTTCCTTTCTGTTTATCCTTCCTGAATATTGAATACCCCTGGATGTTGTGTTCCCAGCCTTGGTCACCCCGGAGGATGTTTTACTACATTAAAGGCGCTATATAAATGCAAGTTGTTCCAGCAGCGAAGACCTGGTGAGTGCCTGGGATGTGCGCATTGGCCACATCCAAATGAAGTGACCCCCCGTCCCCCACTGAGCCCGAAAGGGTCAGGGCTGGAAGGACCAATCTCAGAGTCACGGCCTCACAGCCAAGCCTCTCGGGTGAACGCTTCCTGTAGCCACGGTTCTACATCCTGGCACCAGATGCTGATTTCCTCCATCTCTCTCTCTCTCTCGAGCATTTTCAGATCTAACGCAAGTGATGGCTGGAGGCAGCACCAATAGAGAACTCCCACCCTATCCATAATAAAAGAAAAGAAAGACTCATTTCTACAGCATTTTTCACAACCTCCGAAAGTGCTTTACAGCCAATGCTTTACTTTTGAAGTGTAGTCACTGTTGTAATGTGGGAAACGCAGCAGCCAATTTGCGCACAGCAAGCTCCCACTCACAGCAATGTGATAATGACCAGATAATCTGTTTTAGTGATGTTGGTTGAGGGATAAATATTGGCCCAGGACACCGGGGAGAACTCCCCTGCTCTTCTTCAAAATAGTGCCATGGGATCTTTTATGTCCACCTGAGAGAGCAGACGGGGCCTCGGTCTAACATCTCATCTGAAAGATGGCACCTCCGACAGTGCAGCGCTCCCTCTGTACTGCCCCTCCGACAGTGCACCGCTCCCTCAGTACTGCCCCTCTGACAGTGCAGCGCTCCCTCTGTACTGCCCCTCCGACAGTGCGCCGCTCCCTCAGTACTGCCCCTCCGACAGTGCAGTGCTCCCTCTGTACTGCCCCTCCGACAGTGCGCCGCTCCCTCAGTACTGCCCCTCTGACAGTGCAGCGCCCCCTCTGACAGTGCAGCGCTCCCTCTGTACTGCCCCTCCGACAGTGCAGCGCTCCCTCAGTACTGCCCCTCCGACAGTGCAGCGCTCCCTCTGTACTGCCCCTCCGACAGTGCGCCACTCCCTCAGTACTGCCCCTCTGACAGTGCAGCGCTCCCTCTGTACTGCCCCTCCGACAGTGCAGTGCTCTCTCAATACTGCCCCTCCGACAGTGCAGCGCTCCTTCTGTACTGCCCCTCCGACAGTGCAGTGCTCTCTCAGTACTGCCCCTCCGACAGTGCAGCGCTCCTTCTGTACTGCCCCTCCGACAGTGCAGCGCTCCCTCTGTACTGCCCCTCCGACAGTGCGCCACTCCCTCAGTACTGCCCCTCTGACAGTGCAGCGCTCCCTCAGTACTGCCCCTCCGACAGTGCAGCGCTCCTTCTGTACTGCCCCTCCGACAGTGCAGCGCTCCCTCAGTACTGCCCCTCTGACAGTGCAGCGCTCCCTCTGTACTGCCCCTCTGACAGTGCAGCGCTCCCTCTGTACTGCACCTCCGACAGTGCAGCGCTCCCTCAGTACTGCCCCTCCGACAGTGCGGCGCTCCCTCAGTACTGCCCCTCCGACAGTGCAGCACTCCCTCATTAGCCCCTCCGACAGTGCGACGCTCCCTCAGTACTGCCCCTCCGACAGTGCGGCGCTCCCTCAGTACTGCCCCTCCAACAGTGTGGCGCTCCCTCAGGTCTGCACTGGGAGCATTCAGCCTAGATTTTCGTGCTCAAGTCACTGGAGTGGGACTTGAACCCACGACCTTCTGACTCAGGTGAGAGTGCTGCCCACTGAGCCATGTTGACACCCTTGACTGTAAATCGGTTTGTGTGTGGCCATATTGTTGAGCGAGTCTCCTACACTCCGTAATACGATCGCTCGGGATATTATTCGAATGTTTAAACCTACTCTTCATTCTTCCACAGACGATCATTCCACCCAACTGGGAAGCAGGAATAACTAGAGAGCAAATTATGGAGAAAATAAACATGTACCTCACACCAATAGTAAGGCACTTTTGATTTTTGCATTTTTCTACCTGGCACATTGGGTCGAAGTATCTTTATGCTTGGCTCTGTGTCCCCGAGTGAGTGGGTTGTAGCTCCCTCCTGCAATTACTACCCGACCTCTTCTTCATCTTGTAATCTGTCTAAGACTTGAATACAGCTCCATATCTGGGCAGACCTTTGTAACCAAGAAATAGGAGAGAAGACAAAGTAAGTCAAGGGTTGTGTGGAGGACACCAAGCTTAGACCTAGAGCCTGTACATTGTCGGAGGGAGGGGAGACTGAGGGAGGCGAGGAGTTCAGCATTTTGAGGTCCAGGGGAAAGAATGAGTTGGAGTAGGTGCGAAGAGTCTTGATTTCGACACTGTGAGGACACAGGAGGAGGAGACGTCGGATGGAGGGTTTGGAACTCAGGAGGAACAGGAGAAGAAAGTTCAGAGGAGAGCTGACTGCAGTGGAACTGACAAAACAGGAAAAATGGAAGAAGTCTGTGACGGAGAGATTGCAGGCGAGAGATTGTGAGATGGATCATTCATTGGACAATAAGCTTTGTCTCCCATCCTGTCCCAGATTGCAATGGGGTACCAACAAACTTCTCCCGATATGGACAGTAATGCCTCAGATTGCTCGTATGTGGTTTTACTGCCACAATTACCCACTCGGTGCGCTTCCAGTATCCAAGTGTCTAGAAAGGCCAAATGCTGGAAAGGGAGCCCAGTGAGAGTGAGCTTGGCTCAGTCAGTATTGCTCCCACCTCTGGGTCAGAAGGTCACAAGTACAAACCCCAAGGTCAGGGGTACAAGTCCTAGGTCACAGGTAGAGAAGGTGGAACATACGAGCAATGACAGACAGGTAAAGGCCATTTGGTCCATCGAGCCTGTCCCACGCAATTGCGATACCGTGTGTATCACAACATATACACTCCACCCCACCCCAAACCCTGTGATCTCCTGGGAGAGGCAAAAAAACAGATTAAAAACCCAGGCCAATTTGGGGAAAAGAATCTGGGTAATTCCTCTCCGACCCATCTAGCCGATCAAAACTAGTCCAGGAGATCACTTTGGCCATTAAATTCCCACAGTACCTAGGTCCAAGGTCAGGGGTCCAAGGTCCAAGGTCAGGGGTCCAAGATCCAAGGTCCAAGGTCAGGGGTCCAAGGTCCAAGGTCAGAGGTCCAAGGTCCAAGGTCAGGGGTCCAAGGTCCAAGGTCAGGATGACAAGGTCCAAGGTCACGGGGAGAAGGTCCAAGGTCAGGATGACAAGGTCCAAGGTCACGGGGAGAAGGTCCAAGGTCACGGGGAGAAGGTCTAAGGTCAAGATGACAAGGTCTAAGGTCACGGGTAGAAGATCTAGGTCGGAAGTACAGACCCCACCCCAGGATCTTATTATAATCTCTTCCGGATGCTGATTGACCTGTCTGCATTTTTTTGATGCAATATTTTGTTGTTGTGGGACACACAGTGATTTAACTTTCTGATTAGTTTGGTGAGGAAAATGGAGCGCTGATTTTTGACGAATACTTTAAGGACGTGCACGACCCTGTCATTCTGAAGGAACGTTACCTCGACATGTTCGGTGATGTCTTTATAGCTATTCCAACTCTGAGAGCGGCCCAGTACTACAAAGGTGAGCACAAAGTGCCGCGGGTCTGTTGCCAGGAAATACTCAGGCCACAGTTAACATCAATGTGAGAATACAAGGGCTTACATTCCATTTCATGTCATTTTATAGTTACATGGTTTACCTGGGTCAAAGAATACTATACAATGGGAGCAAATGGGAAAGGGATTTGGGTCCATTGGGATTGTGTACAATGGGAGTGAGTGGGAAGGGGTTTAGGTCCATTGGGATTCTATACAATGGGAGTGAATGGGAAGGGGTTTGGGCCCATTGGGATTGTGTACAATGGGAGGGATGGGAAGGGGTTTGGATCTATTGGGATTCCAGATTGGGGTTGTTGTTGGTGAATGAATTGTATTTGCTTTATCCGCTGTTGCTTTAGTAACTCTCTTTGATGTTTGGTTTGCAGACGCTGGGAACCCTGTGTTTTTATATGAATTCCAGCACCGTGCAAGCTTCTATAAAAGAAAAATACCCCAATTCACGAGAGCTCCCCACGGGGCTGAGCTGTCCTTTGTGTTAGGGGGGCCCTTCATCCCTTCTTTTGATGTATTACTCGGTAAGGAGCTTAAAATGTCAGGGAACGGTAATGATCTGAAATGTGGCTGTGATGGTGTCGTGGTTTACGGCAATAGTCCAGAACCTGCGAGCTCATGGAACGTTGTGATATCAAATTCAGTAAATTTGGTTAACTGTCCACTGATACTAGGAGAGAAATAAGTATCGGGTGCTGCTGTTTGTTGTAAAAAGGCCATCTGGTTCACTGTAGTCCAGGAACGAGCACCCACCGTCCCTATCCAACGTGGCTTACGAGGTTCTCCAGTCCCACACTGCATGGTCGGCACTGAACGTGATCGGAGGGAGCCCAGCAAGCCACTCAGTTATACAACAGTTACTGCAGAACATAACCCGAAGGAACAGCACCTCAACTTCCATTTAGGCCCTTTACAGCCTTCTGGACTCAACACCAAGTTCAACAATTTCAAACTTTAAACTCAGCCTATATTTCTTTTCCTCTTCTTCTTCACCCCTTTTTTTTTCTCTTTCCCACAGCAGCTGATAATTATTCTGCCATTCACACCCTATTTAGACTCATCTTTTGTTTCCTAACTTGTGCCATTACCATCTCAATTGGGCCCATCATCCCATTTGTCTCTCTAATCTCTCCTGTCTTCTACCCTATCACTGACCTTCCTTTGTGTTCTCTCCTCCCCTCCCCCTTTCACTGCCCCTGCACTTCCTTAACAATCCGTTGCATCTCGAACTTTTCCAGTTCTGACGAAGGGTCACAGACCCGAAACATTAACTCTGTTTCTCTCTCCACGGACACTGCCTGACCCGCTGAGTATTTCCAGCACTTTTTGTTTTTATTTCAGATTCCAGCATCCGCATTATTTTGTTTTTGTATCATCATCATCAGAGGCAGTCCCTCGGAATCGAGGAAGACTTGTTTCACTCTAAAAATGAGTCCTTAGGTGGTTGAACAGTCCAATACAAGAACCACAGTCTCTGTCACAGGGTGGGACAGACAGTGGTTGAGGGAAGGGGAGGGTGGGACTGGTTTGCCGCACGCTCCTTCCGCTGCCTGTGCTTGGTTTCTGCACGCTCTCAGCGATAAGACTCGAGGTGCTCAGCACCCTCCCGGATGCACTTCCTCCACTTAGGGCGGTCTTTGGCCAGGGACTCCCAGGTGTCGGTGGGGATGTTGCATTTTATCAGGGAGGCTTTGAGGGTGTCCTTGTAATGTTTCCTCTGCCCACCTTTGACCCTAAGAGCAATCACCATCTTCTCGGGGCAACTAAGGATAGGCAATATATGAGTCTTGTATTCCCTGTTAACAATTTTAAAAAAATCAAACCATCACGATCCAGGTGCAATACTACTTGCTGCAAGGTTGCGTAAAATTAAGATAAATTTATATTCGCGGAACAACCAACTGAACAGCAAAATTATCTAGCCATGCTGGATAGGTCTTTAGGAACTCATCCCTAAAGGACCACAGTGAACAAGTTGGACATTTACAATAAACAATACAAAAGAAAGACTTACATTTCTATAGCGCCTTTCACGACCAATGGACATCTCAAAGCACTTTACAGCTAATGAAGTACTTTTAGAGTGTAGTTACTGTGGGAAAAGCAGCAGCCAATTTGCGCACAGCAAACTCCCACAACAGCAATGTGATAATGACCAGATAATCTGTTTTTGTTGTGTTGATTGAGGGATAAATATTAACCAGGACACTGGGGATAACTCCCCGGCTCTTCCTCGAAATAGTGCCGTGGGATCTTTTACACCCCCCCCCCCCCCACCGAGGGGGCAGACAGGGCCTCGGTTTAACGTCTCATCTGAAAGACGGCACCTCCGACAGTGCAGCACTCCCTCAGCACTGCACTGGAGTGTCAGCCTGGATTTATGTGCTCAAGTGCCTGGAATGGGACCCAAAACCCCCTGACTCAGAGGCGAGAGCGCTGCCCACTGAGCCACAGCTGACACACCAAATAGCAAAACTATTGTCCTAATAATTAAAATTCACAGAAGTGTTTATATAGAATGAAGCCTGTGTTGCATACTGATGAATATGGGAACAGAGTGAGGCCATTCAGCCCCTCGAGCCTAGCCCAGCATTCTATCAGATCATTGGTTGGTCTGTACCTCTACTCCATATTCCAGCCTTTGCTCCGTATCCCTCAATAGCCTTACTCAAAAAATCTGTTAATCTCAGTCTTGAATTTTTCAATTGACCCTGAGCATCCACAGCCTTTTGGGGGCAGGGAGTTCCAGATTTCCAGTACCCTTTGTGTTTTTCAAGACTTCAGATCAAGATTATTCGCCCAATTTAAATGTGGGTGGTTTAAGTGGTGGGGACTGTATCGAGGGATATGGATCAAAGGAGGGTAAATGGAGTTGAGATGGAGATCAGCCATGATCTGATAGAATGGTGGAACAACAATAGTAATAACTTGTATTTATATAGCGCCTTTAACGTAGTAAAACGTCCCAAGACGCTTCACAGGAGTATTATCAAACAGAATTTGACACCGAGCAACATAAGGAGATATTAGGACAAGTGACCAAAAGCTTGGTCAAAAAGGTAAGTTTTAAGGAGGATCTTAAAGGAGGAAAGAGAGGTAGAGAGGTTTAGGGAGGGAGTTCCAGAGCTTGGGGCCCAGGCAGCTGAAGGCACGGCCACCGATGGTTGAGCGATTATAATCAGGGATACTCAAGGGGGCAGAATTAAAGGAGTGCAGACATCTCGGGGGGTTGTGGGGCTGGAGGAGATTACAGAGATAGGGAGGGGCGAGGGCCATGGAGGGATTTGTAAATAAGGATGACAATTTTAAAATCGATGAGTTGCTTAACCGGGAGCCAATGTAGATCAGTGAGCACAGGGGTGATGGGTGAGCGGGACTCGGTGCGAGTTAGGACACGGGCAGCCAAGTTTTGGATCACCTCTAGTTTACGTCGGGTAGAAAGTGGGAGGCCCAGCCAGGAGTGTGTTGGAATGGTCGAGTCTATAGGTAACAAACAGCCTCAGTGTGTCAAGGTTAGACGGAGAAACTGACTCGGATTGTCACTTCTACTTGGTATGCAGTGCCCCTTGCTGGAAAATAGACACACTGAGGATAGTTCCACTCCTACTATACATGTTGTTAAAGTGTCTGTTCTCTTAAAAATGCACTTCATTTAATTCTAATCGGGTCCAAGGATGCATTTATAGCCAGACCTAATTATACCGAGCATGTAGATGCTCTGCCTACACTCTCAATATATGTAAAATTTAACAGGCTGGAGCGAATGTGTACTCGTGTCATGAGCTCTCTCCGCAACACAGAGTCCAATTGCAGCCAAGCAGTATTGAGTAAGGTACTGCCAGTTGCAAATGGATGCTGTATCTAACGATTTGAGACGTGTCGAAAGTAAAAACTTATTTGCACGATCTGTAACTTATGCAATGTGTATCTTTTTCAATGGGGTTGTTCTTTAAGCCATTGGTGCCATTAATGCTAGTTTCACAATCTATTGATACTTTACCATGTTTGTAAATGGGGAAACCGAAATGTGACCAAGGATGCTATGCACCTTGTTACGGGTACGGGGCCCAGAAGAGGCGAGGGCCCAGGGGCAGCACGGGCCCAGCCCACACTGTGATGTGTGTGTGCACACTAGGTCCGTGCAGCAGAGCTGGTCTCCAGTCGTCCTGGGTAATCCTTGCCACTGGATAGAAACATAGAAACATAGAAAATAGGTGCAGGAGTAGGCCATTCGGCCCTTCGAGCCTGCACCACCATTCAATAAGATCATGGCTGATCATTCACCTCAGTACCCCTTTCCTGCTTTCACTCCATACCCCTTGATCCCTTTCGCCGTAAGGGCCATATCTAACTCCCTCTTGAATATATCCAATGAACTGGCATCAACAGTAGGGAATTCCACAGGTTAACAACTCTCTGAGTGAAGACGTTTCTCCTCATCTCGGTCCTAAATGGCTTACCCCTTATCCTTAGACTATGTCCCTGGTTGTGGACATCCCAACATCAGGAACATTCTTCCTGCATCTAATCTGTCCAGTCTCGTCAGAATTTTATATGTTTCTATAAAATCCCCTCTCATCTTTCTAAACGCCAGTGAATACAGGCCCAGTTGATCCAGTCTCTCCTCATATGTCAGTCCTGCCATCCCCGGAATCAGTCTGGTGAACCTTCGCTGCACAACCCTCAATAGCAAGAACATCCTTTCTCAGATTAGGAGACCAAAACTGAACACACTATTCCAGGTGAGGCCTCACCAAGGCCCTGTACAACGGCAGTAAGACCTCCCTGCTCCTATACTCAAATCCCCTCACTATGAAGGCCAACATACTATTTGCCTTCTTCACCGCCTGCTGTACCTGCATGCCCACTTTCAATGACTGATGAACCATGACACCCAGGTCTCGCTGCACCTCCCCTTTTCCTAATCTGTCACCATTCAGATAATATTCTGCCTTCGTGTTTTTGCCACCAAAGTGGATAACCTCACATTTATCCACATTATACTGCATCTGCCATGCATTTGCCCACTCACCTAACCTGTCCAAGTCACAATGCAGCCTCTTAGCATCCTCCTCACAGATCACACCGCCATCCAGCTTAGTGTCATCTGCAAACTTGAAGATATTGCACTCAATTCCTTCATCTAAATCATTGATGTATATTGTAAATAGCTGGAGACCCAACACTGAGCCCTGCGGCACCCCACTAGTCACTGCCTGCCATTCTGAAAAGGTCCCGTTAATCCCGACTCTCTGCTTCCTGTTTGCCAAACAGTTCTCTATCCACGTCAGTACATTACCCCCAATACAATGTGCTTTCATTTTGTACACCAATCTCCTGTGGGGATCTTGTCAAAAGCCTTTTGAAAATCCAAATACACCACATTCACTGGTTCTCCCTTGTCCACTCTACTAGTTACTTCCTCAAAACATTCCAGAAGATTTGTCAAGCATGATTTCCCTTTCATAAATCCATGCTGACTTGGACCGATCCTGTCACTGCTTTCCAAATGCGCTGCTATTTAATCTTTAATAATTGATTCCAACATATTCCCCACTACTGATGTCAGGCTAACCAGTCTATAATTACCTGTTTTCTCTCTCCCTCCTTTTTTAAAAAGTGATGTTACATTAGCTACCCTCCAGTCCATAGGAACTGATCCAGAGTCGATAGACTGTTGGAAAATGATCACCAATGCATCCACTATTTCTAGAGCCACTTTCTTAAGTACTCTGGGATGCAGACTATCAAGCCCCGGGGATTTATCAGCCTTCAATTTCCCTAACACAATTTCCCGCTGAATAAGGATATCCTTCAGTTCCTCCTTCTCAGGAAACTCTCGGTCCCCTAGTATTTCAGGAAGATTATTTGTGTCTTCCTTCGTGAAGACAGAACCAAAATATTTGTTCAACTGGCCTGCCATTTCTTTGTTCCGCATTATAAATTCACCTGAATCTGACTGCAAGGGACCTACGTTTGTCTTCTCTAATCTATTCCTCTTCACATATCTATAGAAGGATAAAGGCCTAGCTCTGTCAAGCCCGTGTGGTGGCTGATGTGCAACAGTCACCACATGTTGAAAAAATCCATGCACAGGCATCTTCCACCCCCTCAATTGGAGTTTAGGACTGGAACATCGGGTTCTTCATTGAAACATCTGTGAACTCATATGGAAGCAAGTTGTAAAGTCCTTACACAATACCACAAATCCACACGAGGCACATTCTATGGACCAGGTCACTCCATGACCTGAGCTTTTATTCACAGGACCAAGAAGTGATGACCCTGCGTGGGACCTCCCTTTATATACCTGGGTGACCAGGTGAGGAGTGTCTCCCACAAGTTCACCCCCTGTGGTCAAGATGGGCATTTCTTATGTATATACAGTATTGCAGTGTTGTTACATAAAGGTTACATACATGACACAAGTCATTCTCGTTCGAGAGACAGCCTATGATGGTGAGCGGGGCTTGGCTGTGATGCCTCCTATGGTTAAATATCCTGCCACCACTTAATGTTTAGGATGGCTTTTTGAGGAACCAGAAAGGAAGAACTTGCACTTATACAGCACCTGTTCACAACCTCAGGATGTCCCAAATCGTTTAACAGCCAATGAAGTACTTTTTGAAGTGTAGTCACTGTTGCATTGTGGGAAACGCAGCGGCCAAAATGCACACAGCAAGCTCCCACAAACAGCAATGCTATACTGACCAGATAATCTGCCTTTATTATGTTGATTGAGGGATAAATATTGGCCAGGACACCGGGGATAACTCCCCTGCTCTTCTTCGAATAGTGCGGTGGGAATTTTACATCCACCTGAGAGAGCAGACAGGGCCTCGGTTTAAGGTCTCACCTGAAAGACAGCCCTTCCGACAGTGCGGTGCTCCCTTAGTACTGCCCCTCCGACAGTGCGGCACTCCCTCAGTACTGACCCTCCGACAGTGCGGCGCTCCCTCAGTACAGCCCCTCCGACAGTGCGGCACTCCCTCAGTACTGCTCCTCCGACAGTGCGGCACTCCCTCAGTACTGCCCCTCTGACAGTGCGGCGCTCCCTCAGTACTGCCCCTCTGACAGGGCGGCACTCCCTCAGTACTGACCCTCCGACAGTGCGGCGCTCCCTCAGTACAGCCCCTCCGACAGTGCGGCACTCCCTCAGTACTGACCCTCAGACAGTGCGGCGCTCCCTCAGTACTGCCCCTCCGACAGTGCAGCGCTCCCTCAGTACTGCCCCTCCGACAGTGCGGCGCTCCCTCAGTACTGACCCTCCGACAGTGCAGCACTCCCTCAGTACTGCCCCTCAGACAGTGCAGCACTCCCTCACCATCATAGACAGTCCCTCGAAGCGAGGATGACTTGCTTCCACGCCAAAAAGGGATGAGTTCTCAGGTGTTTCAATGACGGACCTAATATTCCAGATCCCGAACTACATCGTGAAAGATGCCTGTGCGTGGGTTTTTTTAATGTATGGTGGCCGTTGCACACCAGCCACCACACGAGCGCGACAGAGCGAGGTCTTGGTCCAGTGGCAAGGATGAACTGGACACCAGCTCTGCTGCACGGACCGAGCGTACATATATCGCAGTGTGGGCTGGGCCCATGCTGCCCCTTCGCCTCTTCTGGGCCCCAGACTCACGTCTCTCCTGGGCCCCAGTCACTTCCATTTACAAACTCTCGCCGCTCCTTCACCCCTCCTGCTGTACCTGCCCGCACTGCAATCAGCGACCTGGCTTCCCAGCCCTCGCCCTCCTGCAGCAGCATACGCTGCTCCCTGCAGTGGTATACCGCCGCACGCTGCTCCCTGCAGTGGTATACCGCCGCACGCTGCTCCCTGCAGTGGTATACCGCCGCACGCTGCTCCCTGCAGTGGTATACCGCCGCACGCTGCTCCCTGCAGTGGTATACCGCCACACGCTGCTCCCTCCAGTGGTATACCACTATACGCTGCTCCCTGCAGTGGTATACCACCACACGCTGCTCCCTGCAGTGGTATACCACCACACGCTGCTCCCTGCAGTGGTATACCATCATACGCTGCTCCCTGCAGTGGTATACCACTATACGTTGCTCCCTGCAATGGTATACCGCCGCACGCTGCTCCCTGCAGTGGTATACCGCCACACGTTGCTCCCTCCAGTGGTATACCGCCACACGTTGCTCCCTCCAGTGGTATACCGCCACACGTTGCTCCCTGCAGTGGTATATCGCCACATGCTGCTCCCTGCAGTGGTATACCACCACGCGCTGCTCCCTGCAGTGGTATACCACTATACGCTGCTCCCTGCAGTGGTATACCGCCACACGCTGCTCCCTGCAGTGTTATACCGCCACACGCTGCTCCCTGCAGTGGTATACCATCATACGCTACTCCCTGCAGTGGTATACCATCATACGCTGCTCCCTGCAGTGGTATACCGCCGCACGCTGCTCCCTGCAGTGGTATACCGCCGCACGCTGCTCCCTCCAGTGGTATACCACCGCACGCTGCTCCCTGCAGTGGTATATCGCCACTATACGCTGCTCCCTCCAGTGGTATACCACCGCACGCTGCTCCCTGCAGTGGTATACCGCCACACGTTGCTCCCTCCAGTGGTATACCGCCGCACGCTGCTCCCTGCAGTGGTATACCGCCACACGTTGCTCCCTCCAGTGGTATACCGCCGCACGCTGCTCCCTGCAGTGGTATACCGCCACACGTTGCTCCCTCCAGTGGTATACCGCCGCACGCTGCTCCCTGCAGTGGTATATCGCCACTATACGCTGCTCCCTGCAGTGGTATACCGCCACACACTGCTCCCTGCAGTGGTATACCGCCACACGCTGCTCCCTGCAGTGGTATACCACCACATGCTGCTCCCTGCAGTGGTATACCACCACACGCTGCTCCCTGCAGTGGTATACCATCATACGCTGCTCCCTGCAGTGGTATACCATCATACGCTGCTCCCTGCAGTGGTATACCGCCGCACGCTGCTCCCTGCAGTGGTATACCGCCGCACGCTGCTCCCTGCAGTGGTATACTGTGCGCGCTGCTCCCTGCAGTGGTATACCACCACACGCTGCTCCCTGCAGTGGTATACTGTGCGCGCTGCTCCCTGCAGTGGTATGTCACCGTACGCTGCTCCCTCCAATGGCCCCGGCCTGCTGATGGTCTCGCAGACCGGGACCACGCCGATTTCCGGGCCGGGCCGCCCTCAGCACTGCCCTGGAGTGTCAGCCTGGGTTTTGTGCTCAAGTCTCAGGAGTGGGACTTGAACCCAGCACCTTCTGAGCCAGAGGTGAGAGTGCCACCCACTGAGTCACAGTCAGCACATAAGGAGGGCTGACAGAGGAATGCTTACATTCGTATACCATAGATTGATACTGCACACCCCAGAGGTGAAAGGGCAGGGGTTAACCCATTGAATCACCCAAGCAATGAGAGTTTTGATTATCACAGAATCACAGAAACCCACGGCACAGCAGGAGGCCATTCGGCCCATCGTGCCTGCGCCGGCTCTGTGAAAAAGCAGTCGTGCTCAGTCCCACAGCCTCGCTTATTGTCCGTAACGCTGCGTGACTTTACTTCACAGGTAACATGACTGAGGAGGAGAAGCATCTCAGCCGGGCCATGATGTCATACTGGGCTAATTTTGCCTGGAGTGGGTAAGATTTAAACCTCTTAAAGGCATTTGCCTTTTTTATCAAGGCACCTTGATAATAGGAAATGACTGCTGATACTTATACAAAGGACCTCAACTTTCCTATTGCCGGGTGAACCAGAAAGAAAGACTTGCATTTGTATAGCGCCTTTCACAATCTCAGGACGTCCCAAAGCGTTTCACAGCCAATCAACAGTTGGTGCAATGACTATGTACTGCCCCTAGGTGTTTTTAGCATTCTGTGTAAATATACAGCATACAATAAATCCAGTAGCGACATCTAATGGCATAACATCAATACTACGCCACATAGAATCATAGAACGGTTACAGCACAGGAGGCCATTGGGCCCATCGAGCCAGTGCCGGCTCTCTGCAAGAGCACTTCAGCCAGTCCCCCTCCCTCGCCCTTTCTCCATAGCCCTGCAAAACATTTTCCTTCAGCTACTTATCCAACTCCCTTTTGAAAGCCGCGATTGAGTCTGCCTCCCCCACCCTCTCAGGCAGCGCATTCCAGATCCTAACCACTCGCTGCGTAAAAATGTTTTCCCTCATGTCGCCTTTGGTTCTTCTGCCAATCGCCTTAAATCTGTGTCCTCTGGTTCTCGACCCTTCCACCAATGGGAACAGTCTCTCTCGATCTACTCTGTCCAGACCCCTCAAGATTTTGAACACCTCGATCAAATCTCCTCTCAACCTTCTCTGCTCCAAGGAGAACAACCCCAGCTTCTCCAGTCTATCCCCGTAACTGAAGTCCCTCATCCCTGGAACCATTCTCATCAATCCCCCCTGCTCCCTCTCTAAGGGCTGGATTTTTGGGTTTTGGAGTTTTTGGGCAAAAACGTAAGCGATACGTGAAAATTGCTGTTTCCGCTGGGTTGCTAATTTTCGGCCAAACTTTCGGCCTTTGGGGTCTGTGACCACACCAACTTTAGTGCGGGGTCGTTTGTGCTGTGAGAGAGGCCTTGGGAGGGGACAAACATTCAAAAAAACATTACCAAGACCCTTAACGAACAAATCGCTGCAAAAAAATAAAAAAATAAAAAGTTTAACTTACCTTTTTTGCAGATTTTCTAACTTATTGTGTTCTATTGTGTCCTATTGTGTTCCTAACACAGATGAGACTGCACACAGGGAGGTTAAAGTAACAGTGACCTCAGTCTTTAATAAGACACTCCAGAGTGAGGAACAGGCCTTAGGGGCCGGCTTATATACAGTGCTCCCAAGGGATACTGGGATCCCTTGGGACTTCAGGGGATGCGCTCCCTGGTGGCGGAACATGGGAGTGCATGCTTTACAGATACACAACACGTCCGATCACCGTTGCAAACAACGAGCCGAGGATCGCGCCCAGGTCAAAACGCGGCAAAAACCCAGTCGCAAACCACTCAAAATCCCGCTCAGAGGCCTTCACATCCTTCCTAAAGTGCAGAGCCCAGACTTGGACACAATACTCCAGTTCAGGCCGAAGCAGTGTTTTATCCAGGTTCATCATCATTTCTGCGCTTTTGTACTCTATGCCTCTATTTATGAAGCCCAGGATCCCGTAAGCTTTTTTAACGGCTATCTCAACCTGCCCTGCCACCTTCAATAATTTGTGCACACATACCCCTAGATCTCTCTGTTCATGTTCCCTCTTTCGTTTATATTTTCCTCTCTTCATTCTTTCCACCAAAATATATCACTTCAAACTTTCCTAAATTAAATTCATTTTTTCTTAATTTCAGTTTTTAAAAATAATTTCATTGCACTCCTGACTTATATTAACAGGATGGCCCATTTGGATGCCTTTGCTCTGGTATCCAGGTACAACATCAACTAAAGGTTGAACGCCTGTTCCACAATCTAATGCTTCTCAAAGTATGACACGCTGTATTCCAGTAGAAATATCTGTAAAACACGCCTTCCCACCATCTGTATTATGAGCTTTCTGAAGCACGCTGACGCGTTACCGAGAGTTCAGAAACGGTCAATGAAGACCATTCTGTGAATGGCAGCTCCATGTTATGAAGAGCAGATTTCAGAGTGGGACATTGGAGCGAAGAGTAGGGCGGGGCTCACTCTCAGGGTCTTTAACATGTTGATAGGGTTCAGAGGCTGTTGATCAAAGCAGGGTGGTTGAACCGAGACTGGGAGTACAGACGGAGCAGTATGCATGGTCACAATGAACAAAACTCGACTGGGAGCTGAGATTAGAAGAAATTTTTTCTGTACTGGGGCATCAGCATGGAGCAGCCTCAGAGAAAACAAGTGTCCATGGGCTGAGGGAGGGCATTAAATGGGTGGGTAGGGTCTGTGACAGGGGAGAGTGTACATGGGCTGTGGCAGATTAAATGGGTGGGTAGAGTCTGTGATAGGGGAGAGTGTACATGCGCTGTGGCAGATTAAATGGGTGGGTAGGGTCTGTGACAGGGGAGAGTGTACATGGGCTGTGGGAGATTAAATGGGTGGGTAGAGTCTGTGATAGGGGAGAGTGTACATGCGCTGTGGCAGATTAAATGGGTGGGTAGGGTCTGTGATAGGGGAAAGTGTCCATGGGTTGTGGGAGATTAAATGGGTGGGTAGGGTCTGTGATAGGGGAGAGTGTACATGGGCTGTGGGAGATTAAATGGGTGGGTAGAGTCTGTGATAGGGGAGAGTGTACATGGGCTGTGGGAGATTAAATGGGTGGGTAGGGTCTGTGATAGGGGAAAGTGTCCATGGGCTGTGGGAGATTAAATGGGTGGGTAGGGTCTGTGATAGGGGAAAGTGTCCTTGGGCTGTGGGAGGAGAATGCTGATTGGCCAGATAACCATTTGCCTTCCACTTGTAATGTTCTAATGAAAGCCGTTACAATCTTTTCCTTGCAGGAATCCCAACGGAAATGACTTACCCGTGTGGCCGATGAGTGGTGACGGTGAAGAATACATGAAATTCAACCTGACCCTGCAAATCGGCAAGAGGTTAAAGCAGGACAAGCTCAAATTCTGGTCTAACAAACCGCCGAGAAAAGTCGCAAAAGTATTAATCTAATTAGAAGCTCATTCCAATTCAATTCTGTGATTGACACGTTGAGAAACGTTTTAATTTGTGGACGGGAGAGCAAACATAGATATGTTCAATCGCACATACACACACGCACACACACACACATACATACACGCACTCTCACACATACATACTCTCACACACACACACTCCTACAGGTTCTCACTCAAGTTTCCAATTTGACATATCTTTCTCACACATTAATTAGTTTGAGGAACACTGCCCGTCCTGCTAGAACTCACGGGGAAAATGGAACAAGAGAAGTTTTGCCAAACACAGGTTTGAATTGGACACAACTGACAAGTAATTCGAAATTAACCGCAAATTCGGGGATTGTTATATTGTCGAACTAGCTGAGATGAACAAACTCATCACAGACTATGGATCAAACATCCAGCTATACGAGTACTGAACATATAAAAGCAAATAAAATATAGAATATTAGGATGAAGGGTGTGAAAAGAGATTTTATTTAACTGTTCCTAGGTTTGGACACAATGAGGTTGAAATCACACTACAATACGAATAAAGCCACAAGCCTGTTTATTTAAAATAATGGACAGAGGGGCTTCACAAAGACATGTTTACATGATCATTAGTAATATCACATAGCATAGCTTCAGCCTGTACAACCCATACCTAAGCTGTAATTACCCACCATCATCATCACCCAAACTGTATCAGCGGAATGTTCAACTAAGAACATCAGCAGTCTCCACCACTGCCTCAGCTCATCTGCTGTTGAAGCCCTCATCCATGCCTTTGTTACCTCTAGACTTGGCTATTCCAATGCTCTCCTGGCCGGCCTTACATTCAACCCTACATAAAGTAGAGGTGATCCAAAACTCGGCTGCCCCTGTCCTAACTCGCACCAAGTCATGATCACCTACATTGGCTCCTGGTCCGGCAACACCTCGATTTTAAAATCCTCATCCTTGTTTTCAAACTCCTCCATGGCCTCGCCCTTCCCTATCTCTGTAACCCCCTCCAGCCCCCCAAGATGTCTGCGCTCCTCCAATTCTGCCCTCTTGAGCATCACTGATTAGAATCACTCCACCATCGTTGGCCGTGCCTTCAGCTGCCGAGACTCTAAGCCCTGGAATTCCCTCCCTAAATCTCCCCGCCTTTCCTCATTTAAGACACTGCTTAAAATCTGCCTCTTTAACCAACCTTTTTGGTCACCTGCCCTAACATCTCCTTATGTAACTCGGTGTCAAACTTTGTTTGATAATCGCTCCTGTGAAGCGCCTTGTGATGTTTTATTACATTTAAAGGTGCAAATTGTTGCTGTTTTTTGGCAGAGGCCTAAAACAGACGGTATTGGATCGGCTCGACTGTCCTTTCCATGGACGATCGGGCAGAATCACCTGTTTTATGCTTCCCACAATAGTTTGAAAGTTCCCCTCCCTGGATACCCACCCCTCAGACGCCCAATGTGAGTGGTACGGGCACTCACTCACACACTACATTTCATGCCATGTCAATCAGACATTGTACAATTTGCAGTGTGACTGCAGGAATACAGGGACAAAACCCTGGGGCCTCCCACAGCTTGGCTTAATGCAAGGAGGATGTTTCCTCTGGCTGGGGAGTCGAGAACCAGGAATCACAGTCTCCGGATACGGGGTCGGCCATTTAGGACTGAGATGAGGAGAAATTTCTTCACTCAGAGGGTGGTGAATCTTTGGAATTCTCTCCCCCCCAGAGGGCTGTGGAGGCTCCGTCTTTGAGTATATTCAAGGCTGAGATCGATAGATTTTTGGATATTAAGGGGATCGAGGGATTATGGGGACAGTGCAGGAAAGGGTTTTTTTTTTTAATTTTTCGTTGCCAATCTTTCCAATTCTTTGTCAAATCACAAACGCCAGAGGTCACCTTGCACACATCAAGGATCACTCTGCGCCAATGCTCTTAGCCAAAAGGCCGAGAGCCACTGCACCGTTCCTGGAAGTACTGCAATACCAGATTCGTGCCATGGAGGTGGATGGGTCAGGCCCCCCACACACCTCCGTGGAGGTGGATGGGTCAATCCACCCCACCCACCTCCTAGTGTTGAGGTAGAAGATCAACCATGATCTCGTTGAAACTCTTTTAGAGTCTACCTGCAAAAACATAAAACATTAAACCGTGCCACCCGACCTGGGTGACACACCAGACATTTACAAGGCCCTTTTTTCCTTTTTTTTTGTGTTTTTCATTTTTTTGGGGGTTTTTTTTTGGGGCGCTAGAATCACATTTTTCCAGTGCCCCCTATAAAAGGGAAGGGGACACTAAAAGTACCGGCAATTAAAACAAATTAAATTTTAAAACGTAAAATCAAATTAAAATTTGGTTGCCGGGCGTGATGATGCACTCCAGTCCCTCCGGTGCCCACCTCTCGCGGAAGGCCGCGAGCGTACCGGTGGACACCGCGTGCTCCATCTCCAAGGACACCCTGGACCGGATGTAAGAGCGGAAGAGAGGCAGGCAGTCAGGTTGAACGACCCCCTCGACCGCCCGCTGCCTGGACCGGCTGATGGCACCCTTGGCCGTGCCCAGGAGCAGTCCTACGAGGAGGCCCTCGGACCTACCCGCTCCCCTCTGCACAGGGTGCCCAAAGATCAGGAGAGTGGGACTGAAATGCAGCCAGAATTTCAGGAGCAGCCCCTTCAAATAATGGAACAGGGGCTGCAACCTTGTGCACTCACTAAAAACATGGAACACGGACTCCTCCAGACCGCAGAAATTGCAGGCGGCCTGGGAGTCCGTGAACCGGCTTAAAAATTTGTTGCACGGCACTGCTCCGTGCACCGCTCCGTGCACCACCCTCCAGGCCAAGTCCCCGATGAATAGTGGGAGGACCCCTGCGTAGAGTGCCCTCCATCGGGGA
The DNA here is from genome assembly GCF_044704955.1 of Pristiophorus japonicus. Lineage (NCBI taxonomy): Eukaryota > Metazoa > Chordata > Chondrichthyes > Pristiophoridae > Pristiophorus > Pristiophorus japonicus. The sequence continues at coordinate 193,088,148 of NC_091989.1, forward strand.
CCCCCGCCTCCTCCGGACGGCAAGATGGTACGCCATGGCGTGTCCGGACGGCAGGCGAGGATGGCAAAGTTGAAAGTGTGCAGGAGTGTTCGAGCAGGGTCGAAGGGCCTGCCCCTAATTGTTATATAATGGAGAGGCTGACTGCAGTTCATTGGCTGGGAGGCAATGTTGGGTTGTGACAATTGGTGCAAATTGCTTGCAAGAGTTTCAGGGTCTACATAAACATTCGACATTTATTTTTTTTGAATGTAAAACTATGCAGACAGTCATTGCAAAAAATAACCCCTGCAAACATTAAATAAATAAATGTGCGAGACTTGCAGGAAACGAGTGAGTGAGTGAGTGAGCGCGGCGGGATTGGCGCAGACTGGGTCTTTGTGCAGCCAGGGACGCCGGGCGGGATGAGCTGGGCGGCCCGGCCCGTGTTGCTGGGCCTCCGAGACGCGGCGATCGAGGGACGGAGCGGCTGCACTTGGGCCACCAGCAAAGTGGGAGCGAGCCCGGTGAGGAGCGGCTGCGGGAGGCCGGGGATCGGGGGCCGAGGCCGCACTGCGCATGCTCCGCGCCGCCCTGGAACGTCGTGTATCCATTCGGCCGACACAACGTTCCAAAGCGGTGGCCGGCGTCTCCATTCATAATCCGGGAGGGCGGGACTCGGGGAGTGGGCGGGGCTCGGGGGCGCATGACGAGCGCTCTTAAGCCCGCCAGCAGCTGCAGCTTTGCAGCCGGGCCAGTGGCGCAATGGATAACGCGTCTGACTACGGATCAGAAGATTCCAGGTTCGACTCCTGGCTGGCTCGAAATTTTTAATTAAAAATTAAAAATCAAACCCTGCAGGGGTGCTGGGAATTTATCTCATTTTATTTGTAGGCAAAATTAACCCTTAAAAATTTTGTATCAGTCTTTACGGTAAAGGACACTAACAATATCCCAGTGGATAGTCAAGGGGCTATGGGGGGGAGGAACTTAACACAATCACAATCACTAAGGAGGTGGTACTCAGTAAGATAATGGGACTAAAGGCAGGTAAATCCCCTGGACCTGATGACTTGCATTTTAGGGTCTTAAGAGAAGTAACGGCAGGGATTGTGGATGTATTGGTTGTAATTTACCAATTCCCTGGATTCTGAGGAGGTCCCAGCGGATTGGAAAACTGCAAATGTAACGCCCCTATTTAAAAAAGGAGGCAGACAAAAAGCAGGAAACTATAGACCAGTTAGCCCAACATCTGTGGTTGGGAAAATGTTGGAGTCCATTATTAAAGAAGCAGTAGCAGGACATTTGGAAAAGCAAAATTCAGTCAGGCAGAGTCAGCATGGATTTATGAAGGGGAAGTCATGTTTGACAAATTTGCTGGAATTCTTTGAGGATGTAACGAACAGGGTGGATAAAGGGGAACCAGTGGATGTGGTGTATTTGGACTTCCAGAAGGCATTTAACAAGGTGCCACATTAAAAGGTTACTGCACAAGATAAAAGTTCACGGGGTTGGGGGTAATATATTAGCATCGATAGAGGATTGGCTAACTAACAGAGAACAGAGAGTCGGGATAAATGGTTCATTCTCTGGTTAGCAAACGGTAACTAGTGGGGTGCCTCAGGGATCAGTGCTGGGGCCTCAACTATTTACAATCTACATTAACGACTTGGAAGAAGGGACTGAGTGTAACATAGCCAAGTTTTCTGACGATACAAAGATTGAGGAGGTTGGGCCTCTATTCATTGGAATTCAGAAGAATGAGAGGTGATCTTATCGAAACGTATAAGATTACGAGGGGGCTTGACAAGGTGGATGCAGAGAGGATGTTCCCACTGATGGGGGAGACTAGAACTAGAGGGCATGGTCTTAGAATAAGGGGCCGCCCATTTAAAACTGAGATGAGGAGGAATTTCTTCTCTCAGAGGGTTGTAAATCTGTGGAATTCGCTGCCTCAGAGAGCTGTGGAAGCTGGGACATTGAATAAATTTAAGACAGAAATAGACAGTTTCTTAAACGATAAGGGGATATAAGGGGTTATGGGGAGCGGGCGGGGAAGTGGAGCTGAGTCCATGATCAGTTCAGCCATGATCTTACTGAATGGTGGAGCAGGCTCAAGGCCGCATGGCCGACTCCTGCTCCTATTTCTTATGTTCTTAAAACAATTAATCTAGCTCAAAAAATGTTAATTAAAAAAAATTAAGGCGCCTCCCTGAGTTGAAAATTTTATTGAAACATACAAAATTCTCACAGGGCTTGACAAGGTGGATGCCGGGAGGATGTTTCCCCTGGCTGGGGAGTCTAGAACCAAGGGTCACAGGATAAGGGATCAACCATTTAGGACTGAAATGAGGAGGAATTTCTTCTCTCAGAGAGTGATGAATCTTTGTAATTCTCTATTCCAGAGGGCTGTGGAGGGCTTATTCTTTGAGTATATTCAAGGCTGAGAGCAGTAGATTTTTGGACACTAAAGGGAATCGAGGGATATGGGGATCGGGCGGGAAAGTGGAGTTGAGGTAGAAGATCAGCTGTGATCTTATTGAATGGCAGAGCAGGCTCAAGGGGCCGAATGGCCGACTCCTGCTCCTAATTCTTGTGTTCTTACGCAACTACATTAAAGCAGTAGTTTGAGCAAATCGGGGATAAGCAAGAGGCCAGAATTGGAGGAACTCCGAGATCTCGGGGGGGGGGGGAAGAGGAGGGGCCGGGGTGTAGGGGGCAGTTGGAGGATATTACAAAGATAGGGAGGGGCGAGGCCAGGAGGGATTTGAAAATGAGGATGAGGATTTAAAGTCGAGCCGTTGCCGGATCGAGAGCCAATGTAGGTCAGCGAGCACAGGAGGGTTGGGTGAACGGGACTTGGTGCGAGTTAGGACACAGGCTGCCGAGTTTTGGATGAGCTGAAGGTACAAGTTGTGAGGCCATCCAGGAGACCGCTGGAATAGTTTAATCTGCAGATAACAAAGACAAGAATGAGGGTTTCAGCAACAACTGGTATTTATATAGCGACTTTAACGTAGTAAAATCTCCCAAGTTGCTTCACAGGAGTATTATAAAACAAAATTTGACACCGAGCCACATAAGGAAATATTAGGACAGGTGACCAAAAGCTTTATCAAAGAGGTGGGTTTTAAGGAGCATCTTAAAGGAGAGGAGAGAGAGAAGCGGAGAGGTTTAGGGAGAGAATTCCAGAGCTTAGGGCTTAGGCAGATGAAGGCACGGCCGCCAATGGTGGAGTGATTATAATCAGGGATGCTCAGGAGGCCATGATAGGAGGAGTGCAGAGATCTCAGCAGTAGATATTACGGAGGTGAAAGTAGGCGGTCTTAGTGATGGGGGGAAATATGGTCAGAAGCTCAGCTCAGAGTCAAGGTTGCGAAGAGTCGGCTTCAGCTAGTTGCCAGGGAGTCAGTGGCTAGGGAAACGCAGTTTGTGGCAGAGTCTGAAAACAATGGGTTCGGTCTTCCCAATATTTAATTGGAGATCATTTCTGCTCATCCAGCACCGGATGTCAGGCAAGCAGTCTGACAATTTAGAGAGAGTGGAGGGGGTCGAGAGAAGTGGTGGTGAGGTAGAGCTGGGTGTCATCAGCGTACATGTGGAAACTGATGTTTTCAAATGATTTAATCTCGAGCACAGCAAAGGAGGGTAAATGGAGTTAAGATACAGATCAGCCATGATCTAATTGAATGGTGGAACAGGATCGAGGGGCTGAATGGCCTCCGCCTGCTCCTATAACCTTCAGTTAGGGGCTGTAGACTCTTCCAATGATGCAATCTGTTTTATTCCCCCTTAGGATTGCGTCCCTGGTATTACCTTGCAGTACCCTCACTGTGCGCTGTGCCGTGACCCGCTGATTCACCTGGTGCAAGTGTACTGCCCCCTGGAGGGTTCCCCGTATCATCGAACCATCAACGTGTTGGCCTGTCGCAGGCCAGAGTGCTGTGTGAGGTCTGAAGGGTAAGTTGTCCCCAATCGAGAATTCAGAAACACTACATTTAATTTGTATTTAAAAAATTTGATATTGAACATATGACATAGGAGCAGACCATTGGGCCCCACCGCTCTGTGCCGGGGTTTATGTTCCACACCCCCTCCCACCCCTCTCCATCTCACCCCATCACCATATCCTTCTATTCCTTTCTCCCTCATGTCTTTATCCAACTTCCCCTTAAATACATCGATACTATTCACCTCAACCCCTCCCTGTGGCAGCGAGTTCCACATTCTCACCGCTCTCTGGGTAAAGAAGTTTCTCCTGAATTCCCCATTGGATTTATTAGTGACTGTCTTATATTTATGGTCCGTAGTTCTGGTCTCACCACAAGTGGAAACATCTTCTCTATTTCTACCCCATCAAACCCCTTCATAATATTAAAGACTTTATCGGGTCACTCCTCAGCCTTCCCTTTTCTACAGAAAAGATCCCCAGCCTGTTCACCCTTTCCTGATAATTTACAACCTCATTGAAACCACCTTCTACACTCCGAGCTCCTCTCTCCTGGTGGCAGCCAATCCTTCCACATCGACTCCTTCTCTGCTCAGGTACTCCTGCAGCGGGGAGAGGAGGGGAGCGGAGAGAGAGAGTGGATGAGGAGGAGGTTGGTGGGAGTGATGGGAAGGTGAGGGGAGGGGAGGGGAGAGCGAGGCGCTCAGTGGGGACACTGCAGCTCTTGGCGGTTCCCCACTCCGAGCCCTGTTGACCGGGGGGTGGGCTTCAGGAAGGGGTCAGACAGCAGGGTCACCGGGGCGGTGGTTATTGTCGGGACGGCGGGTTGTCGGGGTTGGGTAACTCTTTGCGGATCGCAGTGTTGATTGTCCCACCGTTTGTCCCACAGCTGGAAGGTTCTGCGCTCCCAGTGCAAGGAGACGGAGCAGAAACAGGAAACGAAGGCGGAGTCAGTGGAGGTGAGTCTTCGGCCCAATCTTTGCTCTCCTCCTCCCTCCCTCCGTGGGCAGCACTCTCGCCTCGGAGTCAGAAGGTTAAGGGTTCAAGTCCCACTTTAGAGTCTTGAACAAAAAATTCCAGGCTGATGCTCCAAGTACAGTTCTGAAGGAGTGATGCACTGTCGGAGGGGCAGTACTGAGGGAGTGCCGCACTGTCGGAGGGACAGTACTGAGGGAGTGCCGCACTGTCGGAGGGGCAGTACTGAGGGAGTGCCGCACTGTCGGAGGGGCAGTACTGAGGGAGCGCCGCACTGTCGGAGGGGCAGTACTGAGGGAGCGCCGCACTGTCGGAGGGGCAGTACTGAGGGAGCGCCGCACTGTCGGAGGGGCAGTACTGAGGAAGCGCCGCACTGTCGGAGGGGCAGTACTGAGGGAGCGCCGCACTGTCAGAGGGGCAGTACTGAGGGAGTGCTGCACTGTCGGAGGGGTGGTACTGAGGGAGTGCTGCACTGTCGGAGGGGCAGTACTGAGGGAGCACCGCACTGTCGGAGGGGCAGTAATGAGGGAGTGCTGCACTGTCGGAGGGGCGGTACTGAGGGAGTGCTGCACTGTCGGAGGGGCAGTACTGAGGGAGTGCTGCACTGTTGGAGGGGCGGTACTGAGGGAGTGCCGCACTGTCGGAGGGGCAGTCTTTCGGATGAGAACTGAGGCTCTCTCTCTCTCCCTCACTCTTTTCCTCCTCTATTCTCCCCTCCCTTTTCCTATTCCCTCTCTTCCTCTCTAAGTTTGAACCCTCAAACTTGCTAGATATTGATTGGGGTGTGTGGGGGTAATCTTTATCCCATTCCCTCCTTCCCTGCTGCTTGGGTGAAGGAGGTTTTCCTCCCAGTTAAAGAACATTCCGGAAAGCAGAAATGTTGATGTCAGATAATCACGGACAATCTGTCCCTTTTACAGAAGGCGGAGGTTTCCGCGGCAGCGACGGACTGGTGCTCTGAGGCCGAGGATTGGTCGGAGGACGAGGACCCTGAGCCTCCGGGACCGAGTGCCGAGGGGCCCCGGATTCTCGGCTCAGCCCAGCGCCCGTCCACCGAGCCAGACACAGAGCTCGGTGTCCAGACGGCCAGGCTGGGGGGCCTAAATCTGCTGGGGGAGCCCGAGGGGAAGGGTCTGGTCACAGGTACCCTGGCGCCAGGCTTCCGGCCTTTCTACATCAGCGTGGTGGATGAGGCGGACTGCGTGGTGCCGGCCCGGTTCACCCACGAACAGAAACTGCTGCAGGAGTACCAGAGGAGGGAAGGAGTCGATGTCCAGGAGTTGGCTGCCGACAGGTGAGAGAAGCTTGGCGCCTGGAAGATGTTCCAGTGAGGTTCTAGACTATCAGCAAAAGGCACAACAGGCTGGGGCTCATCTCTCCGAAAGAGAAGGCTCAGGGGTGGCCCGATAGAGGTCTCCAAAATTACAATGGGGTTTCAATAGTGTTATGCCTGTAATGTACCTAGGAATGACTCCACGAGGCAATGTGTTGTACTCAAACTGTAGCGACCTTGGTCCTTTATTCGTAGCTCCAGAGTGAGGCACAAGCATGGTGGGCAGCCTTTTATACTGGGCCCTGCACACCTGTGCAGGTGACCCTCAGGTCTCCCACCGCAGTGCCCTCTGGTGGACAGCCTCTGCCACAGGGGCAGGAAACCCCGGTCTCCACCAGTTGCACCCTCTAGTGGTGCCAGCATAGTATATACATAGTGTAAACCTTATTGATAGTACATCAGGTAACAAGTCTCCATCTTATGCAACTATACAGTGACTACACAAAGAGTATATCTATAGTCTGCATATATAACAAATAGGGTAGAGATAGAGAAGCTGGTTCCCCTTGTGGGGAGACCAGAATTAAAGAAAGAAAGACTTGCATTTATATAGCCTCTTTCATGACCACCGGACGTCTCAAAGTGCTTTACAGCCAATGAAGTACTTTTGGAGTGCTGTAATGTAGGAAAGAGCCAGGGTGTCTTTCACCCCGGGCAACCACATTTTTATTTGATTCTTGAATGTGAAAAGCTTAATTTTATTAATTTTGTCGGTTCAGTGCCCCTTTAATAAGGCGACACTTGTATGTTTAACCAAAAATAGTTGTAATGTGAGAAACGCAGCGGCCAATTTGCGCACAGCAAGCTCCCACAGACAGCAATGTGATATTGAGCAGATAATCTGATTCTCTTTGTTATGTTGATTGAGTGATAAATATTGGCCAGGACACCGGGGAGAACTCCCCTGCTCTTCTTCAAAATAGTGCCATGGGATCTACCTGAGAGAGCAGACAGGACCTCGGTTTACATAGAAACATAGAAAATAGGTGCAGGAGTAGGCCATTCGGCCCTTCTAGCCTGCACTGCCATTCAATGAGTTCATGGCTGAACATGCAACTTCAGTACCCCATTCCTGCTTTCTCGCCATACCCCTTGATCCCCCTAGTAGTAAGGACTACATCTAACTCTTTTTTGAATATATTTAGTGAACTGGCCTCAACAACTTTCTGTGGTAGAGAATTCCACAGGTTCACCACTCTCTGGGTGAAGAAGTTTCTCCTCATCTCAGTCCTAAATGGCTTACCCCTTATCCTTAGACTGTGACCCCTGGTTCTGGACTTCTCCAACATTGGGAACGTTCTTCCTGCATCTAACCTGTCTAATCCCGTCAGAATTTTAACGTCTCATCCAAAAGACCTCCAACAGTGCAGCGCTCCCTAGGGGGCATCAATATAAGACAGTCACTAATAAATCCAATGGGGAATTCAGGAGAAACTTCTTTACCCAGAGAGTGGTGAGAATGTGGAACTCACTGCCACAGGGAGGGGTTGAGGCGAATAGTATCGATGTATTTAAGAGGACGCTGGATAAACACACGAGGGAGAAGGGAATAGAGGGATATGATGATAGGGTGAGGTGGAGAGGGGTGGGAGGGGGCTCGTGTGGAGCATAAACACCGGCACGGAGCCGTTGGGCCAAATGGCCTGTTTCTGTGCTGTAAATACCAGGTCCTGTCTGTGGTGAATGAGGGTCCTGTCTGTGGTGAATGAGGGTCCTGTCTGTGGTGAATGCGGGTCCTGTCTGTGGTGAATGCGGGTCCTGTCTGTGGTGAATGCAGGTCCTGTCTGTGGTGAATGAGGGTCCTGTCTGTGGTGAATGAGGGTCCTGTCTGTGGTGAATGCAGGTCCTGTCTGTGGTGAATGAGGGTCCTGTCTGTGGTGAATGAGGGTCCTGTCTGTGGTGAATGCAGGTCCTGCCTGTGGTGAATGCGGGTCCTGTCTGTGGTGAATGCGGGTCCTGCCTGTGGTGAATGCGGGTCCTGCCTGTGGTGAATGCAGGTCCTGCCTGTGGTGAATGAGGGTCCTGTCTGTGGTGAATGCAGGTCCTGCCTGTGGTGAATGCGGGTCCTGCCTGTGGTGAATGCAGGTCCTGTCTGTGGTGAATGCAGGTCCTGTCTGTGGTGAATGCAGGTCCTGCCTGTGGTGAATGCGGGTCCTGTCTGTGGTGAATGCGGGTGTGGTGCTGACCTGTGGTGAATGCGGGTCCTGTCTGTGGTGAATGCGGGTGTGGTGCTGACCTGTGGTGAATGCAGGTCCTGTCTGTGGTGAATGCAGGTCCTGTCTGTGGTGAATGCGGGTCCTGTCTGTGGTGAATGCAGGTCCTGTCTGTGGTGAATGCGGGTCCTGTCTGTGGTGAATGCAGGTCCTGCCTGTGGTGAATGCAGGTCCTGTCTGTGGTGAATGCAGGTCCTGCCTGTGGTGAATGCGGGTCCTGTCTGTGGTGAATGCGGGTGTGGTGCTGACCTGTGGAGACCAGCATGATCCCAGATTCCAGCCGCAGTCTGTGCTGAACGAGTTGATTGGTCGGAGCCCTCCCATCACTGAGCCAGCCGTGAGACGCACTCTGACCTCTGAGCTTTTGTTGTCAGGCAGTTCCAGCGTTCCTGGGCTTCCTGCTCCCGATCACAGTCCTGGTTCAGTGGGTGTGGGAAAACTATCAGGTGTGAGAAAGTGCTGCTCCAGTTGTGTAAAGCTCGGCTCACACCCCACCTGGAGAACTGGGTTCAGTTCTGGGCAGTGCACCTCAGGGAGGGTATGTTGGTCTTGGCGGGGGAGCAGCACAGATTCACCAGAATGGTACCGGGGCTAAAAGGTTAAATGATCATGTTGCATCTCCTAAAGGGAATCCCCTACAAGGGCTTGTATTCCGTTGAGGTTAGAAGATTGAGGGGTGATCTAATTGAAGTGCTTATAATGATGAAAAGGATTTGATGGGGTAGATCGAGAGAAACAAATTCCTCTGGTGGGGGGGGGGGAGGGGGAGTCCAGAACAAGGGGGCGTAACCTTAAATTTGGAATCAAGCCGTTCAGGGTGATGTCAGGAAACACTTGTTCACACAAAGGGCAGTGGGAATCTGGAACTTTCTCCCCCAAAAAGTGTTGAGGTCGGGGGTCAGTTGAAATTTCAAAACTGAGATCGATAGATTTTTGTTGCGTATTGAGGGTCACGGGACCAAGGTTGAGATACGGATCAGCCATGATGTGGTTCAATAGCGGTAGTTGCTATAAGGGGTAAGACAAGATTGGGTTTGGCAGTGCTTCCTCCTGTAGTCGCATAGCTTGGTATATCGACTCGGGATCAGTTCCTATGGACTGGAGGGTAGCTAATGTAACACCACTTTTTAAAAAAGGAGGGAGAGAGAAAACAGGTAATTATAGACCGGTTAGCCTGACATCAGTAGTGGGGAAAATGTTGGAATCAATTATTAAAGATGAAATAGCAGCTCATTTGGAAAGCAGTGACAGGATCGGTCCAAGTCAGCATGGATTTATGAAAGGGAAATCATGCTTGACAAATCTTCTCGAATTTTTTGAGGATGTAACTAGTAGAATGAACAAGGGAGAACCAGTGGATGTGGTGTATTTAGACTTTCAAAAGGCTTTTGACAAGGTCCCACACAAGATATTAGTGTGCAAAATTAAAGCACATGGTATTGGGGGTAAAATATTGATGTGGATAGAGAACTGGTTGGCAGACAGGAAGCAAAGAGTCGGAATAAACGGGTCCTTTTCAGAATGGCAGGCAGTGACTAGTGGTGTACTGCAAGGTTCAGTGCTGGGCCCCCAGCTATTTACAATATACATCAATGATTTAGATGAAGGAATTGAGTGTAATATCTCCAAGTTTGCAGATGACACTAAACTGGGTGACGGTGTGAGCTGTGAGGGGGACACTAGGAGGCTGCAGGGTGACTTGGACAGGTTAGGTGAGTGGGCAAATGCATGGCAGATGCAGTATAATGTAGATAAATGTGAGGTTATCCACTTTGGTGGCAAAAACACGAAGGCAGAATATTATCTGAATGGTGGCACATTAGGAAAAGGGGAGGTGCAACGAGACCTGGGTGTCATGGTACATCAGTCACTGAAAGTTGGCATGCAGGTACAGCAGGCGATGAAGAAGGCAAATGGTATGTTGGCCTTCATAACTAGGGGATTTGAGTATAGGAGCAGGGAGGTCTTACTGCAGTTGTACAGGGCCTTGGTGAGGTCTCACCTGGAATATTGTGTTCAGTTTTGGTCTCCTAATCTGAGGAAGGATATTCTTGCTATTGAGGGAGTGCAGCGAAGGTTCACCAGACTGATTCCCGGGATGGCAGGACTGACATATGAGGAAAGACTGGATTAACTGGGCCTTTATACGTTGGAGTTCAGAAGGATGAGAGGGGATCTCATAGAAACATATAAAATTCTGACGGGACGGGACAGGTTAGATGCAGGAAGAATGTTCCCGATGTTGGGGAAGTCCAGAACCAGGGGACACAATCTAAGGATAAGGGGTAGGCCATTTAGGACTGAGATGAGGAGAAACTTCTTCACTCAGAGTTGTTAACCTGTGGAATTCCTTGCCGCAGGGAGCTGTTGATGCCAGTTCATTGGATATATTCAAGAGGGAGTTAGATATGGCCCTTACGGCTAAAGAGATCAAGGGGTATGGAGAGAAAGCAGGAAAGGGGTACTGAGGGAATGATCAGCCATGATCTTATTGAATGGTGGTGTAGGCTCGAAGGGCCGAATGGCCTACTCCTGCACCTATTTTCTATGTTTCTATGATGGGGGGAGGGGGGAGGGGGGAGGGGGAGTCCAGAACAAGGGGGCGTAACCTTAAATTTGGAGCCAAGCCATTCAGGGGTGATGAAAGTTCCAGATTTCCACACAAAGGGCAGTGGAAATCTGGAACTTTCTCCCCCAAAACGTTATTGAGGTCGGGGGTCAGTTGAAATTTCAAAACTGAGATCGATAGATTTTTGTTGCGTATTGAGGGTCACGGGACCAAGGTGGGTGGGTGGAGTTGAGATACGGATCAGCCATGATGTGGTTCAATAGCGGTAGTTGCTATATAGGGTAAGACAAGATTGGGTATGGCAGTGCTTCCTCCTGTAGTCGCATAGCCTGGCCTAATCTATGCTGACACTCCAGTGCAGTACTGAGGGAGCGCCGCACTGTCGGAGGGGCAGTACTGAGGGAGGGCCGCACTGTCGGAGGGGCAGTACTGAGGGAGTGCCGCACTGTCGGAGGGGCAGTACTGAGGGAGTGCCGCACTGTCGGAGGGGCAGTACTGAGGGAGGGCTGCACTGTCGGAGGGGCAGTACTGAGGGAGCGCCGCACTGTCGGAGGGGCAGTACTGAGGGAGGGCCGCACTGTCGGAGGGGCAGTACTGAGGGAGTGCCGCACTGTCGGAGGGGCAGTACTGAGGGAGCGCCGCTCTGTCAGAGGGGCAGTACTGAGGGAGTGCCGCACTGTCGGAGGGGCAGTACTGAGGGAGCGCCGCTCTGTCAGAGGGGCAGTACTGAGGGAGTGCCGCACTGTCGGAGGGGCAGTACTGAGGGAGCGCCGCTCTGTCAGAGGGGCAGTACTGAGGGAGTGCCGCACTGTCGGAGGGGCAGTACTGAGGGAGTGCTGCACTGTCGGAGGGGCAGTACTGAGGGAGAGCTGGATTGTTGGAGGCCCCGTCTGCTCTCTCGGGTGGATGTAAAAGATCCCGTGGCACTATTTTGAAGAAGAGCAGGGGAGTTATCCCCGGTGTCCTGGGGCCAATATTTATCCCTCAATCAACATCACAAAAACAGATTATCTGCTCATTATCATAGCGCTGTTTGTGGGAGCTTGCTGTGCTCAAGATGGCTGCCGCATTTCCCACATTACAATAGCGACTACAATCCCAAAATACTTCATTGGCTGTAAAGCGCTTTGAGATGTCCGGTGGTCGAGAAAGGCGCTATAGAAATGCAAGTCAGTCTTTCTTTTCACTGGGTTCGTACGTGAAGAATGAGCTGCTGGAGGTGGTCTGAAAGGGTGACTGACACCCTGGGAACCGTACCCGCTCCCCCGGAGGGAGTGGGAAGGGCCATACCCTGGGGGAAGTGGGAGGGGCCGTACCCTGGGGGAAGTGGGAGGGGCTGTACCCCGGGGCAGTGGGAGGGTCCGTACCCTGGGGGAGGAGCCGTACCCCGCGGGGGGAGGGGGAAGGGCCGTACCCTGGGGGAAGTGGGAGGGGCCGTACCCCGGGGCAGTGGGAGGGGTCGTACCCTGGGGGAGGGGCCGTACCCCGGGGGGAGTGGGAGGGGCCGTACCCCAGTTGGCAGTGAGAGAGATGGACCATACCCCGGGGGCAGTGGGAGGGGCTGTACCTTGGGGGAGGGGCCGTACCCGGGGGGGTCAGTGGGAGGGGCCGTACCCCGGGGGGGGAGTGGTAGGGGCCGTACCGGGGGGGGGGGGGTCAGTGGGAGGGGCCGTACCCCAGGGGGGGGGAGTGGGAGGGGCCGTACCCGGGGGGGATCAGTGGCAGGGGCCGTACCCCGGGGGGGTGGGAGTGGGAGGGGCCGTACCCCGGGGGGGTGGGAGTGGGAGGGGCCGTACCCCGGGGGGGGGAAGTGGGAGGGGCTGTACCCGGGGATCAGTGAGAGAGGCGATACCCCAGGGGGGAGTGGGAGAGCCCCTACCCTGGGGGGGGGGGGGGGGTGGGAGGGGCCATACCCCAGGATCCGGGATAAGTGGTAGGAGCCATACCCTGGGGGAGGGGCCGTACCCTCGGGGGTCAGTGGGAGGAGCGAAACCCCGGGGGGGGGTGGGAGTGGGAGAGGACCTACCCCAGGGGGAGTGGGAGGGGCCATACCCCGGGGCCAGTGGGAGGCGTCTTGTCCCTGGTCCCGAGGCCAATGATTAACGCCCGTGTAACCTTTTTCTCTCTCTCAGCGGCGAAGATGGTGGAAGAGCGGAAACGTACGAGAAGAGTAGCGCCCGGCACGGAGACAGAACCTTCGGCAAATTCATGAAACACATTTCCTGCTGTCCCCAGCAGATTTTAAGGTGCATGTGACGGTTAATTGTATCGGAGCCAGGAACATGGGGCACACACCCGGGCATTCCCCACTGGGCTCATGAGGTATTGGTGATGCAAGGCCAAGGTCAGAGGGCGGGGGTCATTGGACCAAGAGGCATCAACAGAACTCAGGCCATATTTTAAAATCAAATATTCCATCCTTTAATTTTATATAAATGTTTTTATTCATTCCTGGGATGTGGGCGTCGCTGGCAAGGCCGGCATTTATTGCCCATCCCTAATTGCCCCTTGAGAAGGTGGTGGTGAGCCGCCTTCTTGAGCCGCTGCAGTCCGTGTGGTGAAGGTGCTCCCACAGTGCTGTTAGGGAGGGAGTTCCAGGATTGTGACCCAGCGACGATGAAGGAACGGCCGATATATTTCCAAGTCGGGATGGTGTGTGACTTGGAGGGGAACGTGGAGGTGATGGTGTTCCCATGCGCCTGCTGCCCTTGTCCTTCTAGGTACTTTCATATGATATTATTTACAGCTAAATAGCAAAAGTAATGGAAATTTGGGCACAGAGAGGCAAAGTTGTTTGACGCGCAGGAGTTCAGTACAAGTTGCGGGGGACCACAGCTCCACCAATGGTGGGAGTGTATCATTACAATGTGACCCGTTTACATACATAATTTCCATTGTAAATGTGACAGGCATTTATCGGCCTCGAGCAGCAATGTTATAATGACCAGATAATCTGTTTTAGTGATGTTGATTGAGGGATAAATATTCGATGTAACTATTTGTACTACACTTTTTTGACAGACATGCGACAAGCCCCGCCCCTGTCAAGCTGCACCCCGCCCCCCCTCCCGGCCCAAACCATTCCAAGCACGTCCCAAGAAGCAGGACCTGAGGCTCCCACGCTCTTCGCCCGCCCAGCATGGGGCCGAGAGCGAGAGAGAGGCTGGGCGGGGGGAGGGAGAGAGACTGGGGGGAGAGTGAGAGAGAGGGGTTGGCAGGGGGGAGAGAGTGAGAGAGAGACTGGGGGGAGAGTGAGAGAGAGACTGGGGGAGAGAGAGTGAGAGTGAGAGAGAGGGGTTGGCGGGGGGAAGAGAGAGAGAGAGAGAGAGAGAGAGAGGCTGGGGGGAGAGAGTGAGTGAGAGAGAGAGGCTGGGGGGGGGGAGAGTGAGAGAGAGGGGTTGGCGGGGGAAGAGAGAGAGAGACATGGGGTGGGGTGGGGTGGAGATGGATCACGATCTTCCAACCCCCTACAAGGGACATCGTTGGAGTGAATGATATCCAGCAGTCACGGCACTGTCACTATTCCCTCCATACCCAATAAACCTGTTAACAATCCGTACACAATGCCTGCCCCATCTATGGTGGGTGGGGAAGGATGCATTTGGACTGGGGTACGGGACTTTGGCTGGCCCTTGCTGTCTTTTGATGGAGCTCTGTCCTCTGTCGCTTTAGGAAGTCTAATTGGATCAGGTTACAATTTGCAAAGTCAGTGAGATCTTGGGATAGGCGATTCCAGTTACACATTGCAGTGGCTTATCCTCCAAGGAGACCAATCGTAGACAACGGGTGGTGCACGGTGGCCATTTTTGCAGTACAAATAAACGCATCCATAAATATTGGCCCAGGACACCGGGGAGAACTCCCCCTGCTCTTCTTTGAAATAATGCCATGGGTTCTTTGACGTCCACCTGAGAGAGCAGACGAGGCCTCGGTTTAACGTCTCATCCGAAAGACGGCACCTCCGACAGTGCGGCGCTCCCTCAGTACTGCATTGGAGTGTTAGCCTAGATATTTTGGAGCGGGACTTGAACCCACAACCTTCTGACTCAGAGACGAGGGTGCTGCTCACTGAGCCACAGCTGACACAGAAGGACAGAATCCAGAATTGTTCTGGGTGTGTTTCACACTTCAAGTATAAAAGCTGCAGGAAAAATTCCAGTAGCAGGTGTGTGCCGGGGAGACTGTGCCTTTTGCACGGCTGGACATTGATGCTTTCCCTGCAGCTGAAGCCCTCGTCCATGCTTTAGTTACCTCGAGACTTGACTATTCCAACGCACTCCTGGCTGGCCTCCCACCTTCCACCCTACGCAAACTGGAGGTGATCCAGAACTCGGCAGCCCGTGTCCTAACTCATCAAGTCCCACTCACCCATCACCCCGTGCTCGCTGACCTACATTGGCTCCCAGTTAAACAACGCCTCAATTTCAAAATTCTCATCCTTACTTTCAATCCCTCCATGGCCCTCGCCCCTCCCTATCTCTGTAATCTCCTCCAGCCCCACAACCCCCCGAGATGTCTGCGCTCCTCTAATTCTGCCCTCTTGAGCATCTCTGATTATAATCACGCCACCATTGGTGGCCGTGCCTTCTGTTGCCTGGGCCCCAAGCTCTGGAACTCCCTCCCTAAACCTCTCCGCCTCTCTGTCATCCTTTAGACGTTCCTTAAAACCTACATCTTTGGCTAAGCTTTTGGTTACCTGCCCTAATACCTCCTTATGGTGCTCGGTGTCAAATTTTGTTTGATAACGCTCCTGTGAAGCACCGTGGGATGTTGAACCTGCAACTTGCCTTTAACACAATAGGAGTCACTGAGATGGTATTCTATCGGAGCATCGATCTGTACGCTGTGATCTTTACACTGGTTTGGTTTTGATTTTGTTGAACTTGTTACTGCAGGTATTGCTGGAACGGCTCTCCCTTACACCTCTCCTCTCCCCCAGTCACACTCGAGTCGGCCGTTGCAGCGTGTGGGATCTGTGGGGGCCACAGGGTCTTTGAGTTCCAGCTGATGCCGGCCTTGGTCAACATGCTGAAAAGTGCGAGCAGCGAAGGTACGAGGCAGAATCCGCACCGCGCACCATCTTGTCTCTGTCGAAACCCGAGGGTTGGAGTTACAGAACCCGAGGGTTGGAGGGTTGGAGTTACAGAATCCGAGGGTTGGAGTTACAGAACCCGAGGGTTGGAGTTACAGAATCCGAGGGTTGGAGTTACAGAATCCGAGGGTTGGAGTTACAGAATCCGAGGGTTGGAGTTACAGAATTCTGCTTCCTGTCATCACGTTCCAAGCGCCGATCTCCACGTTTATAACGTACCCAAGATACTACGGACAGGAGGAAAGAACTTGCATTTCTATAGCGCCTTTCACAACCACAGGACATCTTGAAGCTCTTTACAGCCAATGATGTACTTTTGAAGTGCGATCACTGTTGTAATGCAGGAAAGGCGGCAGCCAATCTGCACACAGCAAGCTCCCACCAACAGCAATGTGATAAATGACCAGATAATTTGTTTTTGTGATATATACTTTATTGGCTTTAGAATGTCCTGAGGCTGTGAAACGTGCTGTAGAAATGGAAGTCTTTCTTTTGCTGTGGGATGATGTGATAGGTTGAAGCGAGGGCGGTGTGATAGGGGGGTTGGTGATGTTAGTTTTCACGTTGTAATAAGCATGAGAGTTATTCCGATTTTCTCCTGGCTGGCTTCCCATCTTCTACCCTCCATAAGCCTCAGCTCATCCAAAACTCGGCTGCCGATGTCCTAACTCGCACCGAGACCCGCTCACCCATCACCCCCTGTGCTCACTGCCCCGTGTCCTAACTCGCACCGAGTCCCACTCACCCATCACCCCCTGTGCTCACTGCCCCATGTCCTAACTCGCACCGAGTCTCACTCACCCATCACCCCCTGTGCTCACTGCCCTGTGTCCTAACTCACACCGAGTCTCACTCACCCATCACCCCCTGTGCTCACTGCCCCGTGTCCTAACTCGCACCGAGTCTCACTCACCCATCACCCCCCCCCCCGTGCTCGCTGACCTACATTGGCTCCCAGTTAAGCAACACCTCGATCTCAAAATTCTCATCCTTGTTTTCAAATCCCTCCATGGCCTCGCCCCTCCCTATCTCTGTAATCTCCTCCAGCCCCACAACCCCCCCGAGATGTCACACCCCTCTAATTCTGCCCTCCTGAGCATCCCTGATTGTAATCGCTGAACCATTGGTGGCCTTGCCTTCAGCTGCCTGGGCCCCAAACTCGAGCACTCCCTCCCGAAACCTCTCCACCAAATTTTTCTGATTTACACTTCTGTGAAGTGCTTTATGTTTTACTACGTTAAAGATGTTATATAAATGTGGCGGTGTTGTTGAAGTTGTGATTTGAAGCCAGTTTGAAGAGTTCAGCTACACTTCCACAGGTAGCCACCAGGTGCCTCTGCGCAGAATCCGTTCCTCACTCTGTGTTTTAATTTACGACCAGTGGAGACGCGAAATATTTGCGCTCAAATTAGTATCATCACTGCGCCAGTAATTGTCTTCATCTTCGTCTATAGAATCACCGCTGATGTCTTCTCCTCCCCCTCCCCCTCCCCCCCACTCTTTTCCCTCCCTCTCTCTCTCTCTCTCTCTCTCCTCCTCCTCCCCCTCCCTCCCTCTCTCCTCCCCCCCTCTCTCCTCCCCCTCTCTCTCCTCCCTCTCTCCTCCCCCCCTCTCCCTCTCTCCTCCCTCCTCCTCCCTCTCCTCCCCCTCTCTCTCTCTCCTCCCCCCCTCCTCCCTCTCTCCTCCCCCCTCTCCCTCTCTCTCTCTCCTCCCTCCTCCCTCTCTCCTCCCCCCTCTCTCTCTCTCCTCCCCCCCCCCTCCTCCCCCTCTTCTTCCTCTCTCCTCCCCCTCCTCCCTCCTCCCTCCTCTCTCTCCTCCCTCTCCCTCTCTCTCTCTCTCTCCTCCCCCCTCCCTCTCTCAATCTCTCCTCCCCCTCCCTCTCTCTCTCTCTCCTCCCCCCTCCCCCTCTCTCTCTCCTCCCCCCTCCCCCTCTCTCTCTCCTCCCCCCTCCCCCTCTCTCTCTCCTCCCCCCTCTCTCTCTCTCCTCCCCCCCTCCTCCCTCTCTCTCTCTCCTCCCTCCTCTCTCTCTCCTCCCCTCTCTCTCTCTCTCCTCCGCCCCTCTTCTCCCCCTCTCTCTCTCTCCTCTCTCCTCTCTCCTCTCTCCTCCTCCCTCCTCCCTCCTCCCTCCTCTCCCCCCTCCCTCTCTCTCTCTCTCTCCTCCCCCTCCCTCTCTCAATCTCTCCTCCCCCTCCCTCTCTCTCTCTCTCCTCCCCCTCCCCCTCTCTCTCTCCTCCCCCCCTCCCTCTCTCTCTCTCCTCCCCCCCTCCCTCTCTCTCTCCTCCCCCCTCCCTCTCTCTCTCCTCCCCCCTCCCTCTCTCTCTCCTCCCCCCTCCCTCTCTCTCTCCTCCCCCTCCCTCTCTCTCCTCCCCCCCTCCTCTCTCTCTCTCTCTCTCCTCCCCCCCTCCTCCCTCCCCCCTCTCTCTCTCCTCCCCCCTCCTCCCCCCTCCCCTCTCTCCTCCCCCTCCTCCCCCTCTCTCTCTCCTCCCCCTCCTCCCCCTCTCTCTCCTCTCTCTCCTCCCTCCCTCTCTTCTCCCCCCTCCCTCCCTCCCTTCTCCCCCCCTCCCTCCCTTCTCCCCCCCCTCCCTTCTCCCCCCCTCCCTTCTCCCCCCCTCCCTTCTCCCCCCTCCCTCTGTTCTCCCCCCCTCCCTCTCTCTCTCTCTCTCCTCCCCCCTCCCTCTCTCAATCTCTCCCTCCTCTCTCTCCTCCCCCCTCCCTCTCTCTCTCTCTCTCCTCCCCCCTCCCTCTCTCAATCTCTCCTCCCCCTCCCTCTCTCTCTCTCTCCTCCCCCCTCCCCCTCTCTCTCTCTCCTCCCCCCTCCCCCTCTCTCTCTCCTCCCCCCTCCCCCTCTCTCTCTCCTCCCCCTCTCTCTCTCTCTCCTCCCCCCCTCTTCTCTCCTCTCTCCTCTCTCCTCTCTCCTCTCTCCTCTCTCCTCTCTCCTCTCTCCTCTCTCCTCTCTCCTCCCTCCTCTCTCTCCTCCCCCCTCCCTCTCTCTCTCTCTCTCCTCCCCCTCCCTCTCTCAATCTCTCTCCTCCCCCTCCCTCTCTCTCCTCCCCCCTCCCCCTCTCTCTCTCCTCCCCCTCCCCCTCTCTCTCTCCTCCCCCCTCCCCCTCTCTCTCTCTCCTCCCCCCTCCCCCTCTCTCTCTCCTCCCCCCTCCCCCTCTCTCTCTCCTCCCCCCTCCCCCTCTCTCTCTCCTCCCCCTCCCCCTCTCTCTCTCCTCCCCCCTCCCCCTCTCTCTCTCCTCCCCCCTCCCTCTCTCTCTCCTCCCCCCTCCCTCTCTCTCTCCTCCCCACTCCTCCCTCTCTCTCCTCCCCCCTCCTCCCTCTCTCTCTCCTCCCCCCTGCCCCCCCTCCCCCTTCTCTCCTCCCCCCCATCGTCCCTCCCTCTCTCCTCCTACCTCTCTCCTCCCCCTATCTCCTCCCCCTCCCCCCTATCTCCTCGCCTCCCTCCATCCTCCCTCCTCCCTCCCACACTCCCCTTTTCTCCCCCTCTCTCTTCTCCCCCACCTCCCTCTTCTTCCCCTCTCCCTCTTCACCCCCTCTCCCC